>NW_027479732.1:0-72082 GCF_051014685.1 Ptiloglossa arizonensis
GAAACTCGCCGATTACAGCGGTATGTGTATTTTTTCCCTAGGCAATTCTGGTTAAGCGCTTGGAGCAGCAGAATTGTGATAAATTTTTTGCCTTATCTACCATTTCTTGGCTTCAAACTCCCATATCTCGCGAACGGATTGACCTAACCCAAAAATTCCTATTGCATCTGAAAGTAGAAACTCGCCCCATTACAACGGTATGTGTATTTTTTCCCTAGGCCATTCTGGTTATGCGTTTGCAGCAGCAGAAATGCGAAAAAATTTTTGCCTTCTCAACCATTTCTTGTCCTCAAACTCCCAAATCTCGCGTACGGGTTGACCTAACCCAAAAATTCCTATTGCATCTGAAAGTAGAACCTCGCCCGATTACAACGGTATGTGTATTTTTTCCCTAGGCCATTCTGGTTAAGCGTTTGGAGCAGCATAATTGCGAAAAATTTTTTGCCTTCTCATCCATTTCTTGGCTTCAAACTGCCATATCTCGCGAACGGATGGACCTAACCCAAAAATTCCTATTGCATCTGAAAGTATAAACTCGCCCGACTACAGCGGTATGTGTATTTTTTCCCTGGGGCATTCTGGTTAAGCGTTTGGATCTGTAGAATTGCGAAAAATTGTATGCATTCTCAACCATTTCTTAGCTTCAAACTCCCATATCTCGCGAACGGATAGACCTAACCCAAAAATTCCTGTTGCGTGTGAAAGTAGAAACTCGCCCGATTACAACGGTATGTGTATTTTTTCCCTAGGCCATTCTGGTTAAGCGTTTGGAGCAGCAGAATTGCGAAAATTTTTTTGCCTTCTCAACCATTTCTTGGCTTCAAAGTCTCATATCTCGCGAACGGATTGACCTAACCCAAAAATTCCTGTTGCGTGTGAAAGTAGAAACTCGCCCGATTACAACGGTATGTGTATTTTTTCCCTAGGCCATTCTGGTTAAGTGTTTGGAGCAGCAGAATTGCGAAAAATTTTTTGCCTTCTCAACCACATCTTGGCTTCAAACTCCCATATCTCGCGAACGGATTGACCTAACCCAAAAATTCCTGTTGCGTCTGAAAGTAGAAACTCGCCCGATTACAACGATATGTGTATTTTTTCCCTAGGCCATTCTGGTTAAGCGTTTGGAGCAGCAGAATTGCGAAAAATTTTTTGCCTTCTCAACCATTTCTTAGCTTCAAACTCCCATATCTCGCGAACGGATTGACCTAACCTAAAAATTCCTATTGCATCTGAAAGTATAAACTCGCCCGACTACAGCGGTTTGTGTATTTGTTCCCTCGGCCATTCTGGTTAAGCGTTTGGAGCAGCAGAAGTGCGAAAAATTTGTTGTCTTCTCAACCATTTCTTAGCTTCAAACTCCCATATCTCGCGAACGGATTGACGTAACCCAAAATTTCCTATTGCATCTGAAAGTAGAAACTCGCCCGATTACAACGGTATGTGTATTTTTTCCCTAGGCCATTCTGGTTAAGCGTGTGGAGCAGCAGACTTGCGAAAAATTTTTTGCCTTCTCAACCATTTCTTGGCTTCAAAGTCTCATATCTCGCGAACGGATTGACCTAACCCAAAAATTCCTATTGCATCTTAAAGTAGAAACTCGCCCGACTACAACGGTATGTGTATTTTTTCCCTAGGCCATTCTGGTTAAGCGTTTGGAGCAGCAGAATTGCGAAAATTTATTGCCTTCTCTACCATTTCTTGGCTTCAAACTCCCATATCTCGCGAACGGCTTGACCTAACCCAAAAATTCGTATTGCATCTGAAAGTAGAAACTCGCCCGATTACAACGGTATGTGTATTTTTTCCCTAAGCCATTCTGGTTAAGCGTTTGGAGCAGCAGAATTGCGAAAAATTTTTTGCCTTCTCAACCATTTGTTGGCTTCAAACTCCCATATCTCGCGAACGGATTGACCTAACCCAAAAATTCCTATTGCGTCTGAAAGTAGAAACTCGCCCGATTACAACGGTATGTGTATTTTTTCCCTAGGCCATTCTGGTTAAGCGTTTGGAGCAGCAGAATTGCAAAAATTTTTTGCCTTCTCAACCATTTATTGGCTCCAAAGTCCCATATCTCGCGAACGGATTGAACTAATCCAAAAATTCCTATTGCATCTGAAAGTAGAAACTCGCCCGATTACAGCGGTATGTGTATTTTTTCCCTAGGCAATTCTGGTTAAGCGCTTGGAGCAGCAGAATTGTGATAAATTTTTTGCCTTATCTACCATTTCTTGGCTTCAAACTCCCATATCTCGCGAACGGATTGACCTAACCCAAAAATTCCTATTGCATCTGAAAGTAGAAACTCGCCCCATTACAACGGTATGTGTATTTTTTCCCTAGGCCATTCTGGTTATGCGTTTGGAGCAGCAGAAATGCGAAAAAATTTTTGCCTTCTCAACCATTTCTTGTCCTCAAACTCCCAAATCTCGCGTACGGGTTGACCTAACCCAAAAATTTCTATTGCATCTGAAAGTAGAAACTCGCCCGATTACAACGGTATGTGTATTTTTTCCCTAGGCCATTCTGGTTAAGCGTTTGGAGCAGCAGAATTGCGAAAAATTTGTTGCCTTCTCAACCATTTCTTGGCTTCAAAGTCCCATATCTCGCGAACGGATTGACGTAACCCAAAATTTCCTATTGCATCTGAAAGTAGAAACTCGCCCGATTACAACGGTATGTGTATTTTTTCCCTAGGCCATTCTGGTTAAGCGTGTGGAGCAGCAGACTTGCGAAAAATTTTTTGCCTTCTCAACCATTTCTTGGCTTCAAAGTCTCATATCTCGCGAACGGATTGACCTAACCCAAAAATTCCTATTGCATCTTAAAGTAGAAACTCGCCCGACTACAACGGTATGTGTATTTTTTCCCTAGGCCAATCTGGTTAAGCGTTTGGAGCAGCAGAATTGCGAAAATTTATTGCCTTCTCTACCATTTCTTGGCTTCAAACTCCCATATCTCGCGAACGGCTTGACCTAACCCAAAAATTCGTATTGCATCTGAAAGTAGAAACTCGCCCGATTACAACGGTATGTGTATTTTTTCCCTAAGCCATTCTGGTTAAGCGTTTGGAGCAGCAGAATTGCGAAAAATTTTTTGCCTTCTCAACCATTTGTTGGCTTCAAACTCCCATATCTCGCGAACGGATTGACCTAACCCAAAAATTCCTATTGCGTCTGAAAGTAGAAACTCGCCCGATTACAACGGTATGTGTATTTTTTCCCTAGGCCATTCTGGTTAAGCGTTTGGAGCAGCAGAATTGCAAAAATTTTTTGCCTTCTCAACCATTTATTGGCTCCAAAGTCCCATATCTCGCGAACGGATTGAACTAATCCAAAAATTCCTATTGCATCTGAAAGTAGAAACTCGCCCGATTACAGCGGTATGTGTATTTTTTCCCTAGGCAATTCTGGTTAAGCGCTTGGAGCAGCAGAATTGTGATAAATTTTTTGCCTTATCTACCATTTCTTGGCTTCAAACTCCCATATCTCGCGAACGGATTGACCTAACCCAAAAATTCCTATTGCATCTGAAAGTAGAAACTCGCCCCATTACAACGGTATGTGTATTTTTTCCCTAGGCCATTCTGGTTATGCGTTTGGAGCAGCAGAAATGCGAAAAAATTTTTGCCTTCTCAACCATTTCTTGTCCTCAAACTCCCAAATCTCGCGTACGGGTTGACCTAACCCAAAAATTTCTATTGCATCTGAAAGTAGAAACTCGCCCGATTACAACGGTATGTGTATTTTTTCCCTAGGCCATTCTGGTTAAGCGTTTGGAGCAGCAGAATTGCGAAAAATTTGTTGCCTTCTCAACCATTTCTTGGCTTCAAAGTCCCATATCTCGCGAACGGATTGACCTGACCCAAAAATTCCTATTGCATCTGAAAGTAGAAACTCGCCCGATTACAGCGGTATGTGTATTTTTTCCCTAGGCAATTCTGGTTAAGCGCTTGGAGCAGCAGAATTGTGATAAATTTTTTGCCTTATCTACCATTTCTTGGCTTCAAACTCCCATATCTCGCGAACGGATTGACCTAACCCAAAAATTCCTATTGCATCTGAAAGTAGAAACTCGCCCCATTACAACGGTATGTGTATTTTTTCCCTAGGCCATTCTGGTTATGCGTTTGGAGCAGCAGAAATGCGAAAAAATTTTTGCCTTCTCAACCATTTCTTGTCCTCAAACTCCCAAATCTCGCGTACGGGTTGACCTAACCCAAAAATTCCTATTGCATCTGAAAGTAGAACCTCGCCCGATTACAACGGTATGTGTATTTTTTCCCTAGGCCATTCTGGTTAAGCGTTTGGAGCAGCATAATTGCGAAAAATTTTTTGCCTTCTCATCCATTTCTTGGCTTCAAACTGCCATATCTCGCGAACGGATGGACCTAACCCAAAAATTCCTATTGCATCTGAAAGTATAAACTCGCCCGACTACAGCGGTATGTGTATTTTTTCCCTGGGGCATTCTGGTTAAGCGTTTGGATCTGTAGAATTGCGAAAAATTGTATGCATTCTCAACCATTTCTTAGCTTCAAACTCCCATATCTCGCGAACGGATAGACCTAACCCAAAAATTCCTGTTGCGTGTGAAAGTAGAAACTCGCCCGATTACAACGGTATGTGTATTTTTTCCCTAGGCCATTCTGGTTAAGCGTTTGGAGCAGCAGAATTGCGAAAATTTTTTTGCCTTCTCAACCATTTCTTGGCTTCAAAGTCTCATATATCGCGAACGGATTGACCTAACCCAAAAATTCCTGTTGCGTGTGAAAGTAGAAACTCGCCCGATTACAACGGTATGTGTATTTTTTCCCTAGGCCATTCTGGTTAAGTGTTTGGAGCAGCAGAATTGCGAAAAATTTTTTGCCTTCTCAACCACATCTTGGCTTCAAACTCCCATATCTCGCGAACGGATTGACCTAACCCAAAAATTCCTGTTGCGTCTGAAAGTAGAAACTCGCCCGATTACAACGATATGTGTATTTTTTCCCTAGGCCATTCTGGTTAAGCGTTTGGAGCAGCAGAATTGCGAAAAATTTTTTGCCTTCTCAACCATTTCTTAGCTTCAAACTCCCATATCTCGCGAACGGATTGACCTAACCTAAAAATTCCTATTGCATCTGAAAGTATAAACTCGCCCGACTACAGCGGTATGTGTATTTGTTCCCTCGGCCATTCTGGTTAAGCGTTTGGAGCAGCAGAAGTGCGAAAAATTTGTTGTCTTCTCAACCATTTCTTAGCTTCAAACTCCCATATCTCGCGAACGGATTGACGTAACCCAAAATTTCCTATTGCATCTGAAAGTAGAAACTCGCCCGATTACAACGGTATGTGTATTTTTTCCCTAGGCCATTCTGGTTAAGCGTGTGGAGCAGCAGACTTGCGAAAAATTTTTTGCCTTCTCAACCATTTCTTGGCTTCAAAGTCTCATATCTCGCGAACGGATTGACCTAACCCAAAAATTCCTATTGCATCTTAAAGTAGAAACTCGCCCGACTACAACGGTATGTGTATTTTTTCCCTAGGCCATTCTGGTTAAGCGTTTGGAGCAGCAGAATTGCGAAAATTTATTGCCTTCTCTACCATTTCTTGGCTTCAAACTCCCATATCTCGCGAACGGCTTGACCTAACCCAAAAATTCGTATTGCATCTGAAAGTAGAAACTCGCCCGATTACAACGGTATGTGTATTTTTTCCCTAAGCCATTCTGGTTAAGCGTTTGGAGCAGCAGAATTGCGAAAAATTTTTTGCCTTCTCAACCATTTGTTGGCTTCAAACTCCCATATCTCGCGAACGGATTGACCTAACCCAAAAATTCCTATTGCGTCTGAAAGTAGAAACTCGCCCGATTACAACGGTATGTGTATTTTTTCCCTAGGCCATTCTGGTTAAGCGTTTGGAGCAGCAGAATTGCAAAAATTTTTTGCCTTCTCAACCATTTATTGGCTCCAAAGTCCCATATCTCGCGAACGGATTGAACTAATCCAAAAATTCCTATTGCATCTGAAAGTAGAAACTCGCCCGATTACAGCGGTATGTGTATTTTTTCCCTAGGCAATTCTGGTTAAGCGCTTGGAGCAGCAGAATTGTGATAAATTTTTTGCCTTATCTACCATTTCTTGGCTTCAAACTCCCATATCTCGCGAACGGATTGACCTAACCCAAAAATTCCTATTGCATCTGAAAGTAGAAACTCGCCCCATTACAACGGTATGTGTATTTTTTCCCTAGGCCATTCTGGTTATGCGTTTGGAGCAGCAGAAATGCGAAAAAATTTTTGCCTTCTCAACCATTTCTTGTCCTCAAACTCCCAAATCTCGCGTACGGGTTGACCTAACCCAAAAATTTCTATTGCATCTGAAAGTAGAAACTCGCCCGATTACAACGGTATGTGTATTTTTTCCCTAGGCCATTCTGGTTAAGCGTTTGGAGCAGCAGAATTGCGAAAAATTTGTTGCCTTCTCAACCATTTCTTGGCTTCAAAGTCCCATATCTCGCGAACGGATTGACCTGACCCAAAAATTCCTATTGCATCTGAAAGTAGAAACTCGCCCGATTACAACGGTATGTGTATTTTTTCCCTAGGCCATTCTTGTTAAGCGTTTGGAGCAGCAGAATTGCGAAAAATTTTTTGCCTTCTCAACCATTTCTTGGCTTCAAACTCCCATATCTCGCAAACGGATTGACCTAACCCAAAAATTCCTGTTGCGTCTGAAAGTAGAAACTCGCCCGATTACAACGATATGTGTATTTTTTCCCTAGGCCATTCTGGTTAAGCGTTTGGAGCAGCAGAATTGCGAAAATTTTTTTGCCTTCTCAACCATTTCTTGGCTTCAAAGTCTCATATCTCGCGAACGGATTGACCTAACCCAAAAATTCCTGTTGCGTGTGAAAGTAGAAACTCGCCCGATTACAACGGTATGTGTATTTTTTCCCTAGGCCATTCTGGTTAAGTGTTTGGAGCAGCAGAATTGCGAAAAATTTTTTGCCTTCTCAACCACATCTTGGCTTCAAACTCCCATATCTCGCGAACGGATTGACCTAACCCAAAAATTCCTGTTGCGTCTGAAAGTAGAAACTCGCCCGATTACAACGATATGTGTATTTTTTCCCTAGGCCATTCTGGTTAAGCGTTTGGAGCAGCAGAATTGCGAAAAATTTTTTGCCTTCTCAACCATTTCTTAGCTTCAAACTCCCATATCTCGCGAACGGATTGACCTAACCTAAAAATTCCTATTGCATCTGAAAGTATAAACTCGCCCGACTACAGCGGTATGTGTATTTGTTCCCTCGGCCATTCTGGTTAAGCGTTTGGAGCAGCAGAAGTGCGAAAAATTTGTTGTCTTCTCAACCATTTCTTAGCTTCAAACTCCCATATCTCGCGAACGGATTGACGTAACCCAAAATTTCCTATTGCATCTGAAAGTAGAAACTCGCCCGATTACAACGGTATGTGTATTTTTTCCCTAGGCCATTCTGGTTAAGCGTGTGGAGCAGCAGACTTGCGAAAAATTTTTTGCCTTCTCAACCATTTCTTGGCTTCAAAGTCTCATATCTCGCGAACGGATTGACCTAACCCAAAAATTCCTATTGCATCTTAAAGTAGAAACTCGCCCGACTACAACGGTATGTGTATTTTTTCCCTAGGCCATTCTGGTTAAGCGTTTGGAGCAGCAGAATTGCGAAAATTTATTGCCTTCTCTACCATTTCTTGGCTTCAAACTCCCATATCTCGCGAACGGCTTGACCTAACCCAAAAATTCGTATTGCATCTGAAAGTAGAAACTCGCCCGATTACAACGGTATGTGTATTTTTTCCCTAAGCCATTCTGGTTAAGCGTTTGGAGCAGCAGAATTGCGAAAAATTTTTTGCCTTCTCAACCATTTGTTGGCTTCAAACTCCCATATCTCGCGAACGGATTGACCTAACCCAAAAATTCCTATTGCGTCTGAAAGTAGAAACTCGCCCGATTACAACGGTATGTGTATTTTTTCCCTAGGCCATTCTGGTTAAGCGTTTGGAGCAGCAGAATTGCAAAAATTTTTTGCCTTCTCAACCATTTATTGGCTCCAAAGTCCCATATCTCGCGAACGGATTGAACTAATCCAAAAATTCCTATTGCATCTGAAAGTAGAAACTCGCCCGATTACAGCGGTATGTGTATTTTTTCCCTAGGCAATTCTGGTTAAGCGCTTGGAGCAGCAGAATTGTGATAAATTTTTTGCCTTATCTACCATTTCTTGGCTTCAAACTCCCATATCTCGCGAACGGATTGACCTAACCCAAAAATTCCTATTGCATCTGAAAGTAGAAACTCGCCCCATTACAACGGTATGTGTATTTTTTCCCTAGGCCATTCTGGTTATGCGTTTGGAGCAGCAGAAATGCGAAAAAATTTTTGCCTTCTCAACCATTTCTTGTCCTCAAACTCCCAAATCTCGCGTACGGGTTGACCTAACCCAAAAATTTCTATTGCATCTGAAAGTAGAAACTCGCCCGATTACAACGGTATGTGTATTTTTTCCCTAGGCCATTCTGGTTAAGCGTTTGGAGCAGCAGAATTGCGAAAAATTTGTTGCCTTCTCAACCATTTCTTGGCTTCAAAGTCCCATATCTCGCGAACGGATTGACCTGACCCAAAAATTCCTATTGCATCTGAAAGTAGAAACTCGCCCGATTACAACGGTATGTGTATTTTTTCCCTAGGCCATTCTTGTTAAGCGTTTGGAGCAGCAGAATTGCGAAAAATTTTTTGCCTTCTCAACCATTTCTTGGCTTCAAACTCCCATATCTCGCGAACGGATTGACCTAACCCAAAAATTCCTGTTGCATCTGAAAGTAGAATCTCGCCCGATTACAACGGTATGTGTATTTTTTCCATAGGCCATTCTGGTTAAGCGTTTGGAGCAGCAGAATTGCGAAAAATCTTTTGTCTTCTCAACCATTTCTTGGCTTCAAACTCCCATATCTCGCGGACGGATTGACCTAACCCAAAAATTCCTGTTGCGTGTGAAAGTAGAAACTCGCCCGATTACAACGGTACGTGTATTTTTTCCCTAGGCCATTCTGGTTAAGCGTTTGGAGCAGCAGAATTGCGAAAAATTTTTTGCCTTCTCAACCATTTCTTGGCTTCAAACTCCCATATCTCGCGATCGGATTGACCTAACCCAAAAATTCCTGTTGCATCTGAAAGTAGAATCTCGCCCGATTACAACGGTATGTGTATTTTTTCCATAGGCCATTCTGGTTAAGCGTTTGGAGCAGCAGAATTGCGAAAAATCTTTTGTCTTCTCAACCATTTCTTGGTTTCAAACTCCCATATCTCGCGGACGGATTGACCTAACCCAAAAATTCCTATTGCGTCTGAAAGTAGAAACTCGCCCGATTACAACGGTATGTGTATTTTTTCCCTAGGCCATTCTGGTTAAGCGTTTGGAGCAGCAGAATTGCAAAAATTTTTTGCCTTCTCAACCATTTATTGGCTCCAAAGTCCCATATCTCGCGAACGGATTGACCTAACCCAAAAATTCCTATTGCATCTGAAAGTAGAAACTCGCCCGATTACAGCGGTATGTGTATTTTTTCCCTAGGCAATTCTGGTTAAGCGTTTGGAGCAGCAGAATTGTGATAAATTTTTTGCCTTGTCTACCATTTCTTGGCTTCAAACTCCCATATCTCGCGAACGGATTGACCTAACCCAAAAATTCCTATTGCATCTGAATGTAGAAACTCGCCCGATTACAACGGTATGTGTATTTTTTCCCTAGGCCATTCTGGTTAAGCGTTTGGAGCAGCAGAATTGCGAAAAATTTTTGCCTTCTCAACCATTTCTTGGCTTCAAAGTCCCATATCTCGCGAACGGATTGACCTGACCCAAAAATTCCTATTGCATCTGAAAGTAGAAACTCGCCCGATTACAGCGGTATGTGTATTTTTTCCCTAGGCAATTCTGGTTAAGCGTTTGGAGCAGCAGAATTGTGATAAATTTTTTGCCTTGTCTACCATTTCTTGGCTTCAAACTCCCATATCTCGCGAACGGATTGACCTAACCCAAAAATTCCTATAGCATCTGAATGTAGAAACTCGCCCGATTACAACGGTATGTGTATTTTTTCCCTAGGCCATTCTGGTTAAGCGTTTGGAGCAGCAGAATTGCGAAAAATTTTTGCCTTCTCAACCATTTCTTGGCTTCAAAGTCCCATATCTCGCGAACGGATTGACCTGACCCAAAAATTCCTATTGCATCTGAAAGTAGAAACTCGCCCGATTACAACGGTATGTGTATTTTTTCCCTAGGCCATTCTGGTTAAGCGTTTGGAGCAGCAGAATTGCGAAAAATTTTTTGCCTTCTCAACCATTTCTTGGCTTCAAAGTCTCATATCTCGCGAACGGATTGACCTAACCCAAAAATTCCTATTGCATCTGATAGTAGAAACTCGCCCGATTACAACGGTATGTGTATTTTTTCCCTAGGCCATTCTGGTTAAGCGTTTGGAGCAGCAGAATTGCGAAAAATTTTTTGCCTTCTCTACCATTTCTTAGCTTCAAACTGCCATATCTCGCGAACGGCTTGACCTAACCCAAAAATTCCTATTGCATCTGAAAGTAGAAACTCGCCCGATTACAACGGTATGTGTATTTTTTCCATAGGCCATTCTGGTTAAGCGTTTGGAGCAGCAGAATTGCGAAAAATTTTTTGTCTTCTCAACCATTTCGTGGCTTCAAACTCCCATATCTCGCGGGCGGATTGACTTAACCCAAAAATTCCTGTTGCGTGTGAAAGTAGAAACTCGCCCGATTACAACGGCACGTGTATTTTTTCCCTAGCCCATTCTGGTTAAGCGTTTGGAGCAGCAGAATTGCGAAAAATTTGTTGTCTTCTCAACCATTTCTTAGCTTCAAAGTCCCATATCTCGTGAACGGATTGACCAAACCCAAAAATTCCTGCTGCGTCTGAAAGTAGAAACTCGCCCGATTATAACGATATGCGTATTTTTTCCCTAGGCCATACTGGTTAAGCGTTTGGAGCAGCCGAATTGCGAAAAATTTTTAGCCTTCTCAACCATTTCTTGGCTTCAAACTCCCATATCTCGCGAACGGATTGACCTAACCCAAAAATTCCTGTTGCATCTGAAAGTACAAACTCGCCCGATTACAGCGGTATGTGTATTTTTTCCCTAGGCCATTCTGGTTAAGCGTTTGGAGCAGCAGAATTGCGAAAAATTTTTTGCCTTCTCAACCATTTCTTGGCTTCAAACTCCCATATCTCGCGAACGGAATGACCTAACCCAAAAATTCCTGTTGCATCTGAAAGTAGAAACTCGCCCGATTACAACGGTATGTGTATTTTTTCCATAGGCAATTCTGGTTAAGCGTTTGGAGCAGCAGAATTGTGATAAATTTTTTGCCTTATCTACCATTTCTTGGCTTCAAACTCCCATATCTCGCGAACGGATTGACCTAACCCAAAAATTCCTATTGCATCTGAATGTAGAAACTCGCCCGATTACAACGGTATGTGTATTTTTTCCCTAGGCTATTCTGGTTAAGCGTTTGGAGCAGCAGAATTGCGAAAAATTTTTGCCTTCTCAACCATTTCTTGGCTTCAAAGTCCCATATCTCGCGAACGGATTGACCTGACCCAAAAATTCCTATTGCATCTGAAAGTAGAAACTCGCCCGATTACAACGGTATGTGTATTTTTTCCCTAGGCCATTCTGGTTAAGCGTTTGGAGCAGCAGAATTGCGAAAAATTTTTTGCCTTCTCAACCATTTCTTGGCTTCAAAGTCTCATATCTCGCGAACGGATTGACCTAACCCAAAAATTCCTATTGCATCTGATAGTAGAAACTCGCCCGATTACAACGGTATGTGTATTTTTTCCCTAGGCCATTCTAGTTAAGCGTTTGGAGCAGCAGAATTGCGAAAAATTTTTGCCTTCTCAACCATTTCTTGGCTTCAAAGTCCCATATCTCGCGAACGGATTGACCTAACCCAAAAATTCCTGTTGCATCTGAAAGTACAAACTCGCCCGATTACAGCGGTATGCGTATTTTTTCCATAGGCCATTCTGGTTAAGCGTTTGGAGCAGCAGAATTGCGAAAAATTTTTTGTCTTCTCAACCATATCTTGGCTTCAAACTCCCATATCTCGCGGACGGATTGACCTAACCCAAAAATTCCTGTTGCGTGTGAAAGTAGAAACTCGCCCGATTACAACGGTACGTGTATTTTTTCCCTAGCCCATTCTGGTTAAGCGTTTGGAGCAGCAGAATTGCGAAAAATTTGTTGTCTTCTCAACCATTTCTTAGCTTCAAAGTCCCATATCTCGCGAACGGATTGACCAAACCCAAAAATTCCTGCTGCGTCTGAAAGTAGAAACTCGCCCGATTATAACGATATGCGTATTTTTTCCCTAGGCCATTCTGGTTAAGCGTTTGGAGCAGCAGAATTGCGAAAAATGTTTTGCCTTCTCAACCATTTCTTAGCTTCAAACTCCCATATCTCGCGAACGGATTGACCTAACCCAAAAATTCCTATTGCATCTGAAAGTAGAAACTCGCCCGATTACAGCGGTATGTGTATTTTTTCCCTAGGCCATTCTGGTTAAGCGTTTGGAGCAGCAGAATTGCGAAAAATTTTTTGCCTTCTCAAGCATTTCTTGGCTTCAAACTCCCATATCTCGCGAACGGATTGACCTAACCCAAAAATTCCTGTCGCATCTGAAAGTAGAAACTCGCCCGATTACAACGGTATGTGTATTTTTTCCATAGGCCATTCTGGTTAAGCGTTTGGAGCAGCAGAATTGCGAATAATTTGTTGTCTTCTCAACCATTTCTTGGCTTCAAACTCCCATATCTCGCGAACGGATTGACCTAACCCAAAAATTCCTGTTGCATCTGAAAGTAGAATCTCGCCCGATTACAACGGTATGTGTATTTTTTCCATAGGCCATGCTGGTTAAGCGTTTGGAGCAGCAGAATTGCGAAAAATCTTTTGTCTTCTCAACCATTTCTTGGCTTCAAACTCCCATATCTCGCGGACGGATTGACCTAACCCAAAAATTCCTGTTGCGTGTGAAAGTAGAAACTCGCCCGATTACAACGGTACGTGTATTTTTTCCCTAGGCCAGTCTGGTTAAGCGTTTGGAGCAGCAGAATTGCGAAAAATTTTTTGCCTTCTCAACCATTTCTTGGCTTCAAACTCCCATATCTCGCGAACGGATTGACCTAACCCAAAAATTCCTGTTGCGTGTGAAAGTAGAATCTCGCCCGATTACAACGGTAGGTGTATTTTTTCCCTAGGCCATTCTGGTTAAGTGTTTGGAGCAGCAGAATTGCGAAAAATTTTTTGCCTTCTCTACCATTTCTTAGCTTCAAACTGCCATATCTCGCGAACGGCTTGACCTAACCCAAAAATTCCTGCTGCGTCTGAAAGTAGAAACTCGCCCGATTATAACGATATGCGTATTTTTTCCCTAGGCCATTCTAGTTAAGCGTTTGGAGCAGCAGAATTGCGAAAAATTTTTGCCTTCTCAACCATTTCTTGGCTTCAAAGTCCCATATCTCGCGAACGGATTGACCTAACCCAAAAATTCCTGTTGCATCTGAAAGTACAAACTCGCCCGATTACAGCGGTATGCGTATTTTTTCCATAGGCCATTCTGGTTAAGCGTTTGGAGCAGCAGAATTGCGAAAAATTTTTTGTCTTCTCAACCATATCTTGGCTTCAAACTCCCATATCTCGCGGACGGATTGACCTAACCCAAAAATTCCTGTTGCGTGTGAAAGTAGAAACTCGCCCGATTACAACGGTACGTGTATTTTTTCCCTAGCCCATTCTGGTTAAGCGTTTGGAGCAGCAGAATTGCGAAAAATTTGTTGTCTTCTCAACCATTTCTTAGCTTCAAAGTCCCATATCTCGCGAACGGATTGACCAAACCCAAAAATTCCTGCTGCGTCTGAAAGTAGAAACTCGCCCGATTATAACGATATGCGTATTTTTTCCCTAGGCCATTCTGGTTAAGCGTTTGGAGCAGCAGAATTGCGAAAAATGTTTTGCCTTCTCAACCATTTCTTAGCTTCAAACTCCCATATCTCGCGAACGGATTGACCTAACCCAAAAATTCCTATTGCATCTGAAAGTAGAAACTCGCCCGATTACAGCGGTATGTGTATTTTTTCCCTAGGCCATTCTGGTTAAGCGTTTGGAGCAGCAGAATTGCGAAAAATTTTTTGCCTTCTCAAGCATTTCTTGGCTTCAAACTCCCATATCTCGCGAACGGATTGACCTAACCCAAAAATTCCTGTCGCATCTGAAAGTAGAAACTCGCCCGATTACAACGGTATGTGTATTTTTTCCATAGGCCATTCTGGTTAAGCGTTTGGAGCAGCAGAATTGCGAATAATTTGTTGTCTTCTCAACCATTTCTTGGCTTCAAACTCCCATATCTCGCGAACGGATTGACCTAACCCAAAAATTCCTGTTGCATCTGAAAGTAGAATCTCGCCCGATTACAACGGTATGTGTATTTTTTCCATAGGCCATTCTGGTTAAGCGTTTGGAGCAGCAGAATTGCGAAAAATCTTTTGTCTTCTCAACCATTTCTTGGCTTCAAACTCCCATATCTCGCGGACGGATTGACCTAACCCAAAAATTCCTGTTGCGTGTGAAAGTAGAAACTCGCCCGATTACAACGGTACGTGTATTTTTTCCCTAGGCCAGTCTGGTTAAGCGTTTGGAGCAGCAGAATTGCGAAAAATTTTTTGCCTTCTCAACCATTTCTTGGCTTCAAACTCCCATATCTCGCGAACGGATTGACCTAACCCAAAAATTCCTGTTGCGTGTGAAAGTAGAATCTCGCCCGATTACAACGGTAGGTGTATTTTTTCCCTAGGCCATTCTGGTTAAGTGTTTGGAGCAGCAGAATTGCGAAAAATTTTTTGCCTTCTCTACCATTTCTTAGCTTCAAACTGCCATATCTCGCGAACGGCTTGACCTAACCCAAAAATTCCTGCTGCGTCTGAAAGTAGAAACTCGCCCGATTATAACGATATGCGTATTTTTTCCCTAGGCCATTCTGGTTAAGCGTTTGGAGCAGCAGAATTGCGAAAAATGTTTTGCCTTCTCAACCATTTCTTGGCTTCAAACTCCCATATCTCGCGAACGGATTGACCTAACCCAAAAATTCCTATTGCATCTGAAAGTAGAAACTCGCCCGATTACAACGGTATGTGTATTATTTCCCTAGGCCATTCTGGTTAAGCGTTTGGAGCAACAGAATTGCAAAAATTTTTTGCCTTCTCAAACATTTCTTGGCTCCAAAGTCCCATATCTCGCGAACGGATTGACCTAACCCAAAAATTCCTATTGCATCTGAAAGTAGAAACTCGCCCGATTACAGCGGTATGTGTATTTTTTCCCTAGGCCATTCTGGTTAAGTGTTTGGAGCAGCAGAATTGCGAAAAATTTTTTGCCTTCTCAACCACATCTTGGCTTCAAACTCCCATATCTCGCGAACGGATTGACCAAACCCAAAAATTCCTGCTGCGTCTGAAAGTAGAAACTCGCCCGAATACAACGGTATGTGTATTTTTTTCCTAGGACATTCTGGTTAAGCGTTTGGAGCAGCAGAATTGCGAAAAATGTTTTGCCTTCTCAACCATTTCTTGTCTTCAAACTCCCATACCGCGCGAACGGATTGACCTAACCCAAAAATTCCTATTGCATCTGAAAGTAGAAACTCGCCCGATTACAGCGGTATGTGTATTTTTTCCCTAGGCCATTCTGGTTAAGCGTTTGGAGCAGCAGAATTGCGAAAAATTTTTTGCCTTCTCAAGCATTTCTTGGCTTCAAACTCCCATATCTCGCGAACGGATTGACCTAACCCAAAAATTCCTGTCGCATCTGAAAGTAGAAACTCGCCCGATTACAACGGTATGTGTATTTTTTTCCTAGGACATTCTGGTTAAGCGTTTGGAGCAGCAGAATTGCGAAAAATGTTTTGCCTTCTCAACCATTTCTTGGCTTCAAACTCCCATATCTCGCGAACGGATTGACCAAACCCAAAAATTCCTGCTGCGTCTGAAAGTAGAAACTCGCCCGAATACAACGGTATGTGTATTTTTTTCCTAGGACATTCTGGTTAAGCGTTTGGAGCAGCAGAATTGCGAAAAATGTTTTGCCTTCTCAACCACATCTTGGCTTCAAACTCCCATATCTCGCGAACGGATTGACCAAACCCAAAAATTCCTGCTGCGTCTGAAAGTAGAAACTCGCCCGAATACAACGGTATGTGTATTTTTTTCCTAGGACATTCTGGTTAAGCGTTTGGAGCAGCAGAATTGCGAAAAATGTTTTGCCTTCTCAACCATTTCTTGTCTTCAAACTCCCATACCTCGCGAACGGATTGACCTAACCCAAAAATTCCTATTGCATCTGAAAGTAGAAACTCGCCCGATTACAGCGGTATGTGTATTTTTTCCCTAGGCCATTCTGGTTAAGCGTTTGGAGCAGCAGAATTGCGAAAAATTTTTTGCCTTCTCAAGCATTTCTTGGCTTCAAACTCCCATATCTCGCGAACGGATTGACCTAACCCAAAAATTCCTGTCGCATCTGAAAGTAGAAACTCGCCCGATTACAACGGTATGTGTATTTTTTCCATAGGCCATTCTGGTTAAGCGTTTGGAGCAGCAGAATTGCGAATAATTTGTTGTCTTCTCAACCATTTCTTGGCTTCAAACTCCCATATCTCGCGAACGGATTGACCTAACCCAAAAATTCCTGTTGCATCTGAAAGTAGAATCTCGCCCGATTACAACGGTATGTGTATTTTTTCCATAGGCCATTCTGGTTAAGCGTTTGGAGCAGCAGAATTGCGAAAAATCTTTTGTCTTCTCAACCATTTCTTGGCTTCAAACTCCCATATCTCGTGGACGGATTGACCTAACCCAAAAATTCCTGTTGCGTGTGAAAGTAGAAACTCGCCCGATTACAACGGTACGTGTATTTTTTCCCTAGGCCAGTCTGGTTAAGCGTTTGGAGCAGCAGAATTGCGAAAAATTTTTTGCCTTCTCAACCATTTCTTGGCTTCAAACTCCCATATCTCGCGAACGGATTGACCTAACCCAAAAATTCCTGTTGCGTGTGAAAGTAGAAACTCGCCCGATTACAACGGTAGGTGTATTTTTTCCCTAGGCCATTCTGGTTAAGTGTTTGGAGCAGCAGAATTGCGAAAAATTTTTTGCCTTCTCTACCATTTCTTAGCTTCAAACTGCCATATCTCGCGAACGGCTTGACCTAACCCAAAAATTCCTGCTGCGTCTGAAAGTAGAAACTCGCCCGATTATAACGATATGCGTATTTTTTCCCTAGGCCATTCTGGTTAAGCGTTTGGAGCAGCAGAATTGCGAAAAATGTTTTGCCTTCTCAACCATTTCTTGGCTTCAAACTCCCATATCTCGCGAACGGATTGACCTAACCCAAAAATTCCTATTGCATCTGAAAGTAGAAACTCGCCCGATTACAACGGTATGTGTATTATTTCCCTAGGCCATTCTGGTTAAGCGTTTGGAGCAACAGAATTGCAAAAATTTTTTGCCTTCTCAAACATTTCTTGGCTCCAAAGTCCCATATCTCGCGAACGGATTGACCTAACCCAAAAATTCCTATTGCATCTGAAAGTAGAAACTCGCCCGATTACAGCGGTATGTGTATTTTTTCCCTAGGCCATTCTGGTTAAGTGTTTGGAGCAGCAGAATTGCGAAAAATTTTTTGTCTTCTCAACCACATCTTGGCTTCAAACTCCCATATCTCGCGAACGGATTGACCAAACCCAAAAATTCCTGCTGCGTCTGAAAGTAGAAACTCGCCCGAATACAACGGTATGTGTATTTTTTTCCTAGGACATTCTGGTTAAGCGTTTGGAGCAGCAGAATTGCGAAAAATGTTTTGCCTTCTCAACCATTTCTTGTCTTCAAACTCCCATACCTCGCGAACGGATTGACCTAACCCAAAAATTCCTATTGCATCTGAAAGTAGAAACTCGCCCGATTACAGCGGTATGTGTATTTTTTCCCTAGGCCATTCTGGTTAAGCGTTTGGAGCAGCAGAATTGCGAAAAATTTTTTGCCTTCTCAAGCATTTCTTGGCTTCAAACTCCCATATCTCGCGAACGGATTGACCTAACCCAAAAATTCCTGTCGCATCTGAAAGTAGAAACTCGCCCGATTACAACGGTATGTGTATTTTTTCCGTAGGCCATTCTGGTTAAGCGTTTGGAGCAGCAGAAGTGCGAATAATTTGTTGTCTTCTCAACCATTTCTTGGCTTCAAACTCCCATATCTCGCGAACGGATTGACCTAACCCAAAAATTCCTGTTGCATCTGAAAGTAGAATCTCGCCCGATTACAACGGTATGTGTATTTTTTCCATAGGCCATTCTGGTTAAGCGTTTGGAGCAGCAGAATTGCGAAAAATCTTTTGTCTTCTCAACCATTTCTTGGCTTCAAACTCCCATATCTCGCGGACGGATTGACCTAACCCAAAAATTCCTGTTGTGTGTGAAAGTAGAAACTCGCCCGATTACAACGGTACGTGTATTTTTTCCCTAGGCCAGTCTGGTTAAGCGTTTGGAGCAGCAGAATTGCGAAAAATTTGTTGTCTTCTCAACCATTTCTTAGCTTCAAAGTCCCATATCTCGCGAACGGATTGACCAAACCCAAAAATTCCTGCTGCGTCTGAAAGTAGAAACTCGCCCGATTATAACGATATGCGTATTTTTTCCCTAGGCCATTCTGGTTAAGCGTTTGGAGCAGCAGAATTGCGAAAAATGTTTTGCCTTCTCGACCATTTCTTGGCTTCAAACTCCCATATCTCGCGAACGGATTGACCTAACCCAAAAATTCCTATTGCATCTGAAAGTAGAAACTCGCCCGATTACAACGGTATGTGTATTATTTCCCTAGGCCATTCTGGTTAAGCGTTTGGAGCAACAGAATTGCAAAAATTTTTTGCCTTCTCAACCATTTCTTGGCTCCAAAGTCCCATATCTCGCGAACGGATTGACCTAACCCAAAAATTCCTATTGCATCTGAAAGTAGAAACTCGCCCGATTACAGCGGTATGTGTATTTTTTCCCTAGGCCATTCTGGTTAAGTGTTTGGAGCAGCAGAATTGCGAAAAATCTTTTGTCTTCTCAACCATTTCTTGGCTTCAAACTCCCATATCTCGCGGACGGATTGACCTAACCCAAAAATTCCTGTTGTGTGTGAAAGTAGAAACTCGCCCGATTACAACGGTACGTGTATTTTTTCCCTAGGCCAGTCTGGTTAAGCGTTTGGAGCAGCAGAATTGCGAAAAATTTGTTGTCTTCTCAACCATTTCTTAGCTTCAAAGTCCCATATCTCGCGAACGGATTGACCAAACCCAAAAATTCCTGCTGCGTCTGAAAGTAGAAACTCGCCCGATTATAACGATATGCGTATTTTTTCCCTAGGCCATTCTGGTTAAGCGTTTGGAGCAGCAGAATTGCGAAAAATTTGTTGTCTTCTCAACCGTTTCTTAGCTCCAAAGTCCCATATCTCGCGAACGGATTGACCTAACCCAAAAATTCCTATTGCATCTGAAAGTAGAAACTCGCCCGATTACAACGGTATGTGTATTTTTTCCATAGGCCATTCTGGTTAAGCGTTTGGAGCAGCAGAATTGCGAAAAATTTTTTGTCTTCTCAACCATTTCGTGGCTTCAAACTCCCATATCTCGCGGGCGGATTGACTTAACCCAAAAATTCCTGTTGCGTGTGAAAGTAGAAACTCGCCCGATTACAACGGCACGTGTATTTTTTCCCTAGCCCATTCTGGTTAAGCGTTTGGAGCAGCAGAATTGCGAAAAATTTGTTGTCTTCTCAACCATTTCTTAGCTTCAAAGTCCCATATCTCGCGAACGGATTGACCAAACCCAAAAATTCCTGCTGCGTCTGAAAGTAGAAACTCGCCCGATTATAACGATATGCGTATTTTTTCCCTAGGCCATACTGGTTAAGCGTTTGGAGCAGCCGAATTGCGAAAAATTTTTAGCCTTCGCAACCATTTCTTGGCTTCAAACTCCCATATCTCGCGAACGGATTGACCTAACCCAAAAATTGCTGTTGCATCTGAAAGTACAAACTCGCCCGATTACAGCGGTATGTGTATTTTTTCCCTAGGCCATTCTGGTTAAGCGTTTGGAGCAGCAGAATTGCGAAAAATTTTTTGCCTTCTCAACCATTTCTTGGCTTCAAACTCCCATATCTCGCGAACGGAATGACCTAACCCAAAAATTCCTGTTGCATCTGAAAGTAGAAACTCGCCCGATTACAACGGTATGTGTATTTTTTCCATAGGCCATTCTGGTTAAGCGTTTGGAGCAGCAGAATTGCGAAAAATTTTTTGTCTTCTCAACCATTTCTTGGCTTCAAACTCCCATATCTCGCGGACGGATTGACCTAACCCAAAAATTCCTATTGCATCTGAAAGTAGAAACTCGCCCGATTACAACGGTATGTGTATTATTTCCCTAGGCCATTCTGGTTAAGCGTTTGGAGCAACAGAATTGCAAAAATTTTTTGCCTTCTCAACCATTTCTTGGCTCCAAAGTCCCATATCTCGCGAACGGATTGACCTAACCCAAAAATTCCTATTGCATCTGAAAGTAGAAACTCGCCCGATTACAGCGGTATGTGTATTTTTTCCCTAGGCCATTCTGGTTAAGTGTTTGGAGCAGCAGAATTGCGAAAAATTTTTTGCCTTCTCAACCACATCTTGGCTTCAAACTCCCATATCTCGCGAACGGATTGACCAAACCCAAAAATTCCTGCTGCGTCTGAAAGTAGAAACTCGCCCGAATACAACGGTATGTGTATTTTTTTCCTGGGACATTCTGGTTAAGCGTCCGGAGCAGCAGAATTTCGAAAAATGTTTTGCCTTCTCAACCATTTCTTGTCTTCAAACTCCCATACCTCGCGAACGGATTGACCTAACCCAAAAATTCCTATTGCATCTGAAAGTAGAAACTCGCCCGATTACAGCGGTATGTGTATTTTTTCCCTAGGCCATTCTGGTTAAGCGTTTGGAGCAGCAGAATTGCGAAAAATTTTTTGCCTTCTCAAGCATTTCTTGGCTTCAAACTCCCACATCTCGCGAACGGATTGACCTAACCCAAAAATTCCTGTCGCATCTGAAAGTAGAAACTCGCCCGATTACAACGGTATGTGTATTTTTTCCGTAGGCCATTCTGGTTAAGCGTTTGGAGCAGCAGAAGTGCGAATAATTTGTTGTCTTCTCAACCATTTCTTGGCTTCAAACTCCCATATCTCGCGAACGGATTGACCTAACCCAAAAATTCCTGTTGCATCTGAAAGTAGAATCTCGCCCGATTACAACGGTATGTGTATTTTTTCCATAGGCCATTCTGGTTAAGCGTTTGGAGCAGCAGAATTGCGAAAAATCTTTTGTCTTCTCAACCATTTCTTGGCTTCAAACTCCCATATCTCGCGGACGGATTGACCTAACCCAAAAATTCCTGTTGCGTGTGAAAGTAGAAACTCGCCCGATTACAACGGTACGTGTATTTTTTCCCTAGGCCAGTCTGGTTAAGCGTTTGGAGCAGCAGAATTGCGAAAAATTTTTTGCCTTCTCAACCATTTCTTGGCTTCAAACTCCCATATCTCGCGAACGGATTGACCTAACCCAAAAATTCCTGTTGCATCTGAAAGTAGAATCTCGCCCGATTACAACGGTATGTGTATTTTTTCCATAGGCCATTTTGGTTAAGCGTTTGGAGCAGCAGAATTGCGAAAAATCTTTTGTCTTCTCAACCATTTCTTGGCTTCAAACTCCCATATCTCGCGGACGGATTGACCTAACCCAAAAATTCCTGTTGCGTGTGAAAGTAGAAACTCGCCCGATTACAACGGTACGTGTATTTTTTCCCTAGGCCATTCTGGTTAAGCGTTTGGAGCAGCAGAATTGCGAAAAATTTTTTGCCTTCTCAACCATTTCTTGTCTTCAAACTCCCATACCTCGCGAACGGATTGACCTAACCCAAAAATTCCTATTGCGTCTGAAAGTAGAAACTCGCCCGATTACAACGGTATGTGTATTTCTTCCCTAGGCCATTCTGGTTAAGCGTTTGGAGCAGCAGAATTGCAAAAATTTTTTGCCTTCTCAACCATTTATTGGCTCCAAAGTCCCATATCTCGCGAACGGATTGACCTAACCCAAAAATTCCTATTGCATCTGAAAGTAGAAACTCGCCCGATTACAGCGGTATGTGTATTTTTTCCCTAGGCAATTCTGGTTAAGCGTTTGGAGCAGCAGAATTGTGATAAATTTGTTGCCTTATCTACCATTTCTTGGCTTCAAACTCCCATATCTCTCGAACGGATTGACCTAACCCAAAAATTCCTATTGCATCTGAAAGTAGAAACTCGCCCCATTACAACGGTATGTGTATTTTTTCCCTAGGCCATTCTGGTTATGCGTTTGGAGCAGCAGAAATGCGAAAAAATTTTTGCCTTCTCAACCATTTCTTGTCCTCAAACTCCCAAATCTTGCGAACGGGTTGACCTAACCCAAAAATTTCTATTGCATCTGAAAGTAGAAACTCGCCCGATTACAACGGTATGTGTATTTTTTCCCTAGGCCATTCTGGTTAAGCGTTTGGAGCAGCAGAATTGCGAAAAATTTGTTGCCTTCTCAACCATTTCTTGGCTTCAAAGTCCCATATCTCGCGAACGGATTGACCTGACCCAAAAATTCCTGTCGCATCTGAAAGTAGAAACTCGCCCGATTACAACGGTATGTGCATTTTTTCCATAGGCCATTCTGGTTAAGCGTTTGGAGCAGCAGAATTGCGAAAAATCTTTTGTCTTCTCAACCATTTCTTGGTTTCAAACTCCCATATCTCGCGGACGGATTGACCTAACCCAAAAATTCCTATTGCATCTGAAAGTAGAAACTCGCCCGATTACAACGGTATGTGTATTTTTTCCGTAGGCCATTCTGGTTAATCGTTTGGAGCAGCAGAAGTGCGAATAATTTGTTGTCTTCTCAACCATTTCTTAGCTTCAAACTCCCATATCTCGCGAACGGATTGACGTAACCCAAAATTTCCTATTGCGTCTGAAAGTAGAAACTCGGCCGATTACAACGGTATGTGTATTTTTTCCGTAGGCCATTCTGGTTAAGCGTTTGGAGCAGCTGAATTGTGATAAATTTTTTGCCTTATCTACCATTTCTTGGCTTCAAACTCCCATATCTCGCGAACGGATTGACCTAACCCAAAAATTCCTATTGCATCTTAAAGTAGAAACTCGCCCGATTACAACGGTATGTGTATTTTTTCCCTAGGCCATTCTGGTTAAGCGTTTGGAGCAGCAGAATTGCGAAAATTTTTTGCCTTCTCTACCATTTCTTGGCTTCAAACTCCCATATCTCGCGAACGGCTTGACCTAACCCAAAAATTCGTATTGCATCTGAAAGTAAAAACTCGCCCTATTACAACGGTATGTGTATTTTTTCCCTAGGCCATTCTGGTTAAGCGTTTGGAGCAGCAGAATTGCGAAAAATTTTTTGCCTTCTCAACCATTTGTTGGCTTCAAACTCCCATATCTCGCGAACGGATTGACCTAACCCAAAAATTCGTGTTGCATCTGAAAGTACAAACTCGCCCGATTACAGCGGTATGTGTATTTTTTCCCTAGGCCATTCTGGTTAAGCGTTTGGAGCAGCAGAATTGCGAAAAATTTTTTGCCTTCTCAACCATTTCTTGGCTTCAAACTCCCATATCTCGCGAACGGATCGTCCTAACCCAAAAATTCCTATTGCATCTGAAAGTAGAAACTCGCCCGATTACAACGGTGTGTGTATTTTTTCCATAGGCCATTCTGGTTAAGCGTTTGGAGCAGCAGAAATGCGAAAAATTTTTTGTCTCCTCAACCATTTCTTGGCTTCAAACTCCCATATCTCGCGGACGGATTGACCTAACCCAAAAATTCCTGTTGCATCTGAAAGTAGAAACTCGCCCGATTACAACGGTGTGTGTATTTTTTCCATAGGCCATTCTGGTTAAGCGTTTGGAGCAGCAGAAATGCGAAAAATTTTTTGTCTCCTCAACCATTTCTTGGCTTCAAACTCCCATATCTCGCGAACGGATTGACCTAACCCAAAAATTCCTGTTGCATCTGAAAGTAGAAACTCGCCCGATTACAACGGTATGTGTATTTTTACCATAGGCCATTCTGGTTAAGCGTTTGGAGCAGCAGAAATGCGAAAAATTTTTTGTCTCCTCAACCATTTCTTGGCTTCAAACTCCCATATCTCGCGGACGGATTGACCTAACCCAAAAATTCCTGTTGCGTGTGAAAGTAGAAACTCGCCCGATTACAACGGTACGTGTATTTTTTCCCTAGCCCATTCTGGTTAAGCGTTTGGAGCAGCAGAATTGCGAAAAATTTGTTGTCTTCTCAACCATTTCTTAGCTTCAAAGTCCCATATCTCGCGAACGGATTGACCAAACCCAAAAATTCCTGCTGCGTCTGAAAGTAGAAACTCGCCCGATTATAACGATATGCGTATTTTTTCCCTAGGCCATTCTGGTTAAGCGTTTGGAGCAACAGAATTGCAAAAATTTTTTGCCTTCTCAACCATTTCTTGGCTCCAAAGTCCCATATCTCGCGAACGGATTGACCTAACCCAAAAATTCCTATTGCATCTGAAAGTAGAAACTCGCCCGATTACAGCGGTATGTGTATTTTTTCCCTAGGCCATTCTGGTTAAGTGTTTGGAGCAGCAGAATTGCGAAAAATTTTTTGCCTTCTCAACCACATCTTGGCTTCAAACTCCCATATCTCGCGAACGGATTGACCTAACCCAAAAATTCCTATTGCATCTGAAAGTAGAAACTCGCCCGATTACAGCGGTATGTGTATTTTTTCCCTAGGCCATTCTGGTTAAGCGTTTGGAGCAGCAGAAGTGCGAAAAATTTGTTGCCTTCTCAACCATTTCTTGGCTTCAAACTCCCATATCTCGCGAACGGATTGACCTAACCCAAAAATTCCTATTGCATCTGAAAGTAGAAACTCGCCCGATTACAACCATATGTGTATTTTTTCCCTAGGCCATTCTGGTTAAGCGTTTGGAGCAGCAGAATTGCGAAAAATTTTTTGCCTTCTCAACCATTTCTTGGTTTAAACTCCCATATCTCGCGAACGGATTGACCTAACCCAAAAATTCCTGTTGCATCTGAAAGTAGAAACTCGCCCGATTACAACGGTATGTGTATTTTTTCCATTGGCCATTCTGGTTAAGCGTTTGGAGCAGCAGAATTGCGAAAAATTTTTTGTCTTCTCAACCATTTCTTGGCTTCAAACTCCCATATCTCGCGGACGGATTGACCTAACCAAAAAATTCCTGTTGCGTGTGAAAGTAGAAACTCGCCCGATTACAACGGTACGTGTACTTTTTCCCTAGCCCATTCTGGTTAAGCGTTTGGAGCAGCAGAATTGCGAAAAATTTGTTGTCTTCTCAACCATTTCTTAGCTTCAAAGTCCCATATCTCGCGAACGGATTGACCAAACCCAAAAATTCCTGCTGCGTCTGAAAGTAGAAACTCGCCCGAATACAACGGTATGTGTATTTTTTCCCTAGGACATTCTGGTTAAGCGTTTGGAGCAGCAGAATTGCAAAAATTTTTTGCCTTCTCAACCATTTCTTGGCTCCAAAGTCCCATATCTCGCGAACGGATTGACCTAACCCAAAAAGTCCTATTGCATCTGAAAGTAGAAACTCGCCCGATTACAGCGGTATGTGTATTTTTTCCCTAGGCCATTCTGGTTAAGCGTTTGGAGCAGCAGAAATGCGAAAAATTTTTTGTCTCCTCAACCATTTCTTGGCTTCAAACTCCCATATCTCGCGAACGGATTGACCTAACCCAAAAATTCCTGTTGCATCTGAAAGTAGAAACTCGCCCGATTACAACGGTATGTGTATTTTTTCCATAGGCCATTCTGGTTAAGCGTTTGGAGCAGCAGAAATGCGAAAAATTTTTTGTCTCCTCAACCATTTCTTGGCTTCAAACTCCCATATCTCGCGGACGGATTGACCTAACCCAAAAATTCCTGTTGCGTGTGAAAGTAGAAACTCGCCCGATTACAACGGTACGTGTATTTTTTCCCTAGCCCATTCTGGTTAAGCGTTTGGAGCAGCAGAATTGCGAAAAATTTGTTGTCTTCTCAACCATTTCTTAGCTTCAAAGTCCCATATCTCGCGAACGGATTGACCAAACCCAAAAATTCCTGCTGCGTCTGAAAGTAGAAACTCGCCCGAATACAACGGTATGTGTATTTTTTCCCTAGGCCATTCTGGTTAAGCGTTTGGAGCAGCAGAATTGCAAAAATTTTTTGCCTTCTCAACCATTTCTTGGCTCCAAAGTCCCATATCTCGCGAACGGATTGACCTAACCCAAAAATTCCTATTGCATCTGAAAGTAGAAACTCGCCCGATTACAACCGTATGTGTATTTTTTCCCTAGGCCATTCTGGTTAAGCGTTTGGAGCAGCAGAATTGCGAAAAATTTGTTGTCTTCTCAACCATTTCTTAGCTTCAAAGTCCCATATCTCGCGAACGGATTGACCAAACCCAAAAATTCCTGCTGCGTCTGAAAGTAGAAACTCGCCCGAATACAACGGTATGTGTATTTTTTCCCTAGGCCATTCTGGTTAAGCGTTTGGAGCAGCAGAAGTGCGAAAAATTTGTTGCCTTCTCAACCATTTCTTGGCTTCAAACTCCCATATCTCGCGAACGGATTGACCTAACCCAAAAATTCCTATTGCATCTGAAAGTAGAAACTCGCCCGATTACAACCGTATGTGTATTTTTTCCTAGGCCATTCTGGTAAGCGTTTGGAGCAGCAGAATTGCGAAAAATTTGTTGTCTTCTCAACCATTTCTTAGCTTCAAAGTCCCATATCTCGCGAACGGATTGACCAAACCCAAAAATTCCTGCTGCGTCTGAAAGTAGAAACTCGCCCGAATACAACGGTATGTGTATTTTTTCCCTAGGACATTCTGGTTAAGCGTTTGGAGCAGCAGAATTGCAAAAATTTTTTGCCTTCTCAACCATTTCTTGGCTCCAAAGTCCCATATCTCGCGAACGGATTGACCTAACCCAAAAATTCCTATTGCATCTGAAAGTAGAAACTCGCCCGATTACAGCGGTATGTGTATTTTTTCCCTAGGCCATTCTGGTTAAGCGTTTGGAGCAGCAGAATTGCGAAAAATTTTTTGCCTTCTCAACCATTTCTTGGCTTCAAACTCCATATCTCGCGAACGGATTGACCGAACCAAAAATTCCTGTTGCATCTGAAAGAAGAAACTCGCCCGATTACAACGGTATGTGTATTTTTTCCATAGGCCATTCTGGTTAAGCGTTTGGAGCAGCAGAAATGCGAAAATTTTTTTGTCTCCTCAACCATTTCTTGGCTTCAAACTCCCATATCTCGCGAACGGATTGACCTAACCCAAAAATTCCTGTTGCATCTGAAAGTAGAAACTCGCCCGATTACAACGGTATGTGTATTTTTTCCATAGGCCATTCTGGTTAAGCGTTTGGAGCAGCAGAAATGCGAAAAATTTTTTGTCTCCTCAACCATTTCTTGGCTTCAAACTCCCATATCTCGCGGACGGATTGACCTAACCCAAAAATTCCTGTTGCGTGTGAAAGTAGAAACTCGCCCGATAACAACGGTACGTGTATTTTTTCCCTAGCCCATTCTGGTTAAGCGTTTGGAGCAGCAGAATTGCGAAAAATTTGTTGTCTTCTCAACCATTTCTTAGCTTCAAAGTCCCATATCTCGCGAACGGATTGACCAAACCCAAAAATTCCTGCTGCGTCTGAAAGTAGAAACTCGCCCGATTATAACGATATGCGTATTTTTTCCCTAGGCCATTCTGGTTAAGCGTTTGGAGCAGCAGAATTGCGAAAAATGTTTTGCCTTCTCAACCATTTCTTGGCTTCAAACTCCCATATCTCGCGAACGGATTGACCTAACCCAAAAATTCCTATTGCATCTGAAAGTAGAAACTCGCCCGATTACAACGGTATGTGTATTATTTCCCTAGGCCATTCTGGTTAAGCGTTTGGAGCAACAGAATTGCAAAAATTTTTTGCCTTCTCAACCATTTCTTGGCTCCAAAGTCCCATATCTCGCGAACGGATTGACCTAACCCAAAAATTCCTATTGCATCTGAAAGTAGAAACTCGCCCGATTACAGCGGTATGTGTATTTTTTCCCTAGGCCATTCTGGTTAAGTGTTTGGAGCAGCAGAATTGCGAAAAATTTTTTGCCTTCTCAACCACATCTTGGCTTCAAACTCCCATATCTCGCGAACGGATTGACCTAACCCAAAAATTCCTGTTGCGTCTGAAACTAGAAACTCGCCCGATTACAAAGCTATGTGTATTTTTTCCCTAGGACATTCTGGTTAAGCGTTTGGAGCAGCAGAATTGCGAAAAATTTTTTGCCTTCTCAACCATTTCTTGGCTCCAAAGTCCCATATCTCGCGAACGGATTGACCTAACCCAAAAATTCCTATTGCATCTGAAAGTAGAAACTCGCGCGATTACAGCGGTATGTGTATTTTTTCCCTAGGCCATTCTGGTTAAGCGTTTGGAGCAGCAGAATTGCGAAAAATTTTTTGCCTTCTCAACCATTTCTTGGCTTCAAACTCCCATATCTCGCGAACGGATTGACCTAACCCAAAATTCCTGTCGCATCTGAAAGTAGAAACTCGCCCGATTACAACGGTATGTGTATTTTTTCCATAGGCCATTCTGGTTAAGCGTTTGGAGCAGCAGAATTGCGAAAAATCTTTTGTCTTCTCAACCATTTCTTGGTTTCAAACTCCCATATCTCGCGGACGGATTGACCTAACCCAAAAATTCCTATTGCATCTGAAAGTAGAAACTCGCCCGATTACAACGGTATGTGTATTTTTTCCGTAGGCCATTCTGGTTAAGCGTTTGGAGCAGCAGAAGTGCGAATAATTTGTTGTCTTCTCAACCATTTCTTAGCTTCAAACTCCCATATCTCGCGAACGGATTGACGTAGCCCAAAATTTCCTATTGCGTCTGAAAGTAGAAACTCGGCCGATTACAACGGTATGTGTATTTTTTCCGTAGGCCATTCTGGTTAAGCGTTTGGAGCAGCAGAATTGTGATAAATTTTTTGCCTTATCTACCATTTCTTGGCTTCAAACTCCATATCTCGCGAACGGATTGACCTAACCCAAAAATTCCTATTGCATCTTAAAGTAGAAACTCGCCTGATTACAACGGTATGTGTATTTTTCCCTAGGCCATTCTGGTTAAGCGTTTGGAGCAGCAGAATTGCGAAAATTTTTTGCCTTCTCTACCATTTCTTGGCTTCAAACTCCCATATCTCGCGAACGGCTTGACCTAACCCAAAAATTCGTATTGCATCTGAAAGTAAAAACTCGCCCGATTACAACGGTATGTGTATTTTTTCCCTAGGCCATTCTGGTTAAGCGTTTGGAGCAGCAAGCATTGCGAAAAATTTTTTGCCTTCTCAACCATTTGTTGGCTTCAAACTCCCATATCTCGCGAACGGATTGACCTAACCCAAAAATTCCTGTTGCATCTGAGAGTAGAAACTCGCCCGATTACAGCGGTATGTGTATTTTTCCCTAGGCCATTCTGGTTAAGCGTTTGGAGCAGCAGAATTGCGAAAAATTTTTTGCCTTCTCAACCATTTCTTGGCTTCAAATTCCCACATCTCGCGAACGGATTGACCTAACCCAAAAATTCCTGTTGCATCTGAAAGTAGAAACTCGCCCGATTACAACGGTATGTGTATTTTTTCCATAGGCCATTCTGGTTAAGCGTTTGGAGCAGCAGAATTGCGAAAAATTTTTTGCCTTCTCAACCATTTCTTGGCTTCAAACTCCCATATCTCGCGAACGGATTGACCTAACCCAAAAATTCCTATTGCATCTGAAAGTAGAAACTCGCCCGATTACAACCGTATGTGTATTTTTTCCCTAGGCCATTCTGGTTAAGCGTTTGGAGCAGCAGAATTGCGAAAAATTTTTTGCCTTCTCAACCATTTCTTGGTTTAAACTCCCATATCTCGCGAACGGATTGACCTAACCCAAAAATTCCTGTTGCATCTGAAAGTAGAAACTCGCCCGATTACAACGGTATGTGTATTTTTTCCATTGGCCATTATGGTTAAGCGTTTGGCGCAGCAGAATTGCGAAAAATTTTTTGTCTTCTCAACCATTTCTTGGCTTCAAACTCCCATATCTCGCGGACGGATTGACCTAACCAAAAAATTCCTGTTGCGTGTGAAAGTAGAAACTCGCCCGATTACAACGGTACGTGTACTTTTTCCCTAGCCCATTCTGGTTAAGCGTTTGGAGCAGCAGAATTGCGAAAAATTTGTTGTCTTCTCAAACAATTCTTAGCTTCAAAGTCCCATATCTCGCGAACGGATTGACCAAACCCAAAAATTCCTGCTGCGTCTGAAAGTAGAAACTCGCCCGAATACAACGGTATGTGTATTTTTTCCCTAGGCCATTCTGGTTAAGCGTTTGGAGCAGCAGAAGTGCGAAAAATTTGTTGCCTTCTCAACCATTTCTTGGCTTCAAACTCCCATATCTCGCGAACGGATTGACCTAACCCAAAAATTCCTATTGCATCTGAAAGTAGAAACTCGCCCGATTACAACCGTATGTGTATTTTTTCCCTAGGCCATTCTGGTTAAGCGTTTGGAGCAGCAGAATTGCGAAAAATTTTTTGCCTTCTCAACCATTTCTTGGTTTAAACTCCCATATCTCGCGAACGGATTGACCTAACCCAAAAATTCCTGTTGCATCTGAAAGTAGAAACTCGCCCGATTACAACGGTATGTGTATTTTTTCCATTGGCCATTATGGTTAAGCGTTTGGCGCAGCAGAATTGCGAAAAATTTTTTGTCTTCTCAACCATTTCTTGGCTTCAAACTCCCATATCTCGCGGACGGATTGACCTAAGCAAAAAATTCCTGTTGCGTGTGAAAGTAGAAACTCGCCCGATTACAACGGTACGTGTACTTTTTCCCTAGCCCATTCTGGTTAAGCGTTTGGAGCAGCAGAATTGCGAAAAATTTGTTGTCTTCTCAACCAATTCTTAGCTTCAAAGTCCCATATCTCGCGAACGGATTGACCAAACCCAAAAATTCCTGCTGCGTCTGAAAGTAGAAACTCGCCCGAATACAACGGTATGTGTATTTTTTCCCTAGGCCATTCTGGTTAAGCGTTTGGAGCAGCAGAAGTGCGAAAAATTTGTTGCCTTCCCAACAATTTCTTGGCTTCAAACTCCCATATCTCGCGAACGGATTGACCTAACCCAAAAATTCCTATTGCATCTGAAAGTAGAAACTCGCCCGATTACAACCGTATGTGTATTTTTTCACTAGGCCATTCTGGTTAAGCGTTTGGAGCAGCAGAATTGCGAAAAATTTTTTGCCTTCTCAACCATTTCTTGGTTTAAACTCCCATATCTCGCGAACGGATTGACCTAACCCAAAAATTCCTGTTGCATCTGAAAGTAGAAACTCGCCCGATTACAACGGTATGTGTATTTTTTCCATTGGCCATTCTGGTTAAGCGTTTGGAGCAGCAGAATGCGAAAATTTTTTGTCTTCTCAACCATTTCTTGGCTTCAAACTCCCATATCTCGCGGACGGATTGACCTAACCAAAAAATTCCTGTTGCGTGTGAAAGTAGAAACTCGCCCGATTACAACGGTACGTGTACTTTTTCCCTAGCCCATTCTGGTTAAGCGTTTGGAGCAGCAGAATTGCGAAAAATTTGTTGTCTTCTCAACCATTTCTTAGCTTCAAAGTCCCATATCTCGCGAACGGATTGACCAAACCCAAAAATTCCTGCTGCGTCTGAAAGTAGAAACTCGCCCGAATACAACGGTATGTGTATTTTTTCCCTAGGACATTCTGGTTAAGCGTTTGGAGCAGCAGAATTGCAAAAATTTTTTGCCTTCTCAACCATTTCTTGGCTCCAAAGTCCCATATCTCGCGAACGGATTGACCTAACCCAAAAATTCCTATTGCATCTGAAAGTAGAAACTCGCCCGATTACAGCGGTGTGTGTATTTTTTCCCTAGGCCATTCTGGTTAAGCGTTTGGAGCAGCAGAATTGCGAAAAATTTTTTGCCTTCTCAACCATTTCTTGGCTTCAAACTCCCATATCTCGCGAACGGATTGACCTAACCCAAAAATTCCTATTGCATCTTAAAGTAAAAACTCGCCCGATTACAACGGTATGTGTATTTTTTCCCTAGGCCATTCTGGTTAAGCGTTTGGAGCAGCAGCATTGCGAAAAATTTTTTGCCTTCTCAACCATTTGTTGGCTTCAAACTCCCATATCTCGCGAACGGATTGACCTAAACCAAAAATTCCTGTTGCATCTGAGAGTAGAAACTCGCCCGATTACAGCGGTATGTGTATTTTTTCCTAGGCCATTCTGGTTAAGCGTTTGGAGCAGCAGAATTGCGAAAAATTTTTTGCCTTCTCAACCATTTCTTGGCTTCAAATTCCCACATCTCGCGAACGGATTGACCTAACCCAAAAATTCCTGTTGCATCTGAAAGTAGAAACTCGCCCGATTACAACGGTATGTGTATTTTTTCCATAGGCCATTCTGGTTAAGCGTTTGGAGCAGCAGAATTGCGAAAAATTTGTTGCCTTCTCAACCATTTCTTGGCTTCAAACTCCCATATCTCGCGAACGGATTGACCTAACCCAAAAATTCCTATTGCATCTGAAAGTAGAAACTCGCCCGATTACAACCGTATGTGTATTTTTTCCCTAGCCCATTCTGGTTAAGCGTTTGGAGCAGCAGAATTGCGAAAAATTTGTTGTCTTCTCAACCAATTCTTAGCTTCAAAGTCCCATATCTCGCGAACGGATTGACCAAACCCAAAAATTCCTGCTGCGTCTGAAAGTAGAAACTCGCCCGAATACAACGGTATGTGTATTTTTTCCCTAGGCCATTCTGGTTAAGCGTTTGGAGCAGCAGAATTGCGAAAAATTTTTTGCCTTCTCAACCATTTCTTGGTTTAAACTCCCATATCTCGCGAACGGATTGACCTAACCCAAAAATTCCTGTTGCATCTGAAAGTAGAAACTCGCCCGATTACAACGGTATGTGTATTTTTTCCATTGGCCATTATGGTTAAGCGTTTGGCGCAGCAGAATTGCGAAAAATTTTTTGTCTTCTCAACCATTTCTTGGCTTCAAACTCCCATATCTCGCGAACGGATTGACCTAACCCAAAAATTCCTATTGCATCTGAAAGTAGAAACTCGCCCGATTACAACCGTATGTGTATTTTTTCCCTAGGCCATTCTGGTTAAGCGTTTGGAGCAGCAGAATTGCGAAAAATTTTTTGCCTTCTCAACCATTTCTTGGTTTAAACTCCCATATCTCGCGAACGGATTGACCTAACCCAAAAATTCCTGTTGCATCTGAAAGTAGAAACTCGCCCGATTACAACGGTATGTGTATTTTTTCCATTGGCCATTCTGGTTAAGCGTTTGGAGCAGCAGAATTGCGAAAAATTTTTTGTCTTCTCAACCATTTCTTGGCTTCAAACTCCCATATCTCGCGGACGGATTGACCTAACCAAAAAATTCCTGTTGCGTGTGAAAGTAGAAACTCGCCCGATTACAACGGTACGTGTACTTTTTCCCTAGCCCATTCTGGTTAAGCGTTTGGAGCAGCAGAATTGCGAAAAATTTGTTGTCTTCTCAACCATTTCTTAGCTTCAAAGTCCCATATCTCGCGAACGGATTGACCAAACCCAAAAATTCCTGCTGCGTCTGAAAGTAGAAACTCGCCCGAATACAACGGTATGTGTATTTTTTCCCTAGGACATTCTGGTTAAGCGTTTGGAGCAGCAGAATTGCAAAAATTTTTTGCCTTCTCAACCATTTCTTGGCTCCAAAGTCCCATATCTCGCGAACGGATTGACCTAACCAAAAAATTCCTGTTGCGTGTGAAAGTAGAAACTCGCCCGATTACAACGGTACGTGTACTTTTTCCCTAGCCCATTCTGGTTAAGCGTTTGGAGCAGCAGAAGTGCGAATAATTTGTTGTCTTCTCAACCATTTCTTAGCTTCAAACTCCCATATCTCGCGAACGGATTGACGTAACCAAAAATTTCCTATTGCGTCTGAAAGTAGAAACTCGGCCGATTACAACGGTATGTGTATTTTTTCCGTAGGCCATTCTGGTTAGGCGTTTGGAGCAGCAGAATTGTGATAAATTTTTTGCCTTATCTACCATTTCTTGGCTTCAAACTCCCATATCTCGCGAACGGATTGACCTAACCCAAAAATTCGTATTGCATCTGAAAGTAAAAACTCGCCCGATTACAACGGTATGTGTATTTTTTCCCTAGGCCATTCTGGTTAAGCGTTTGGAGCAGCAGAATTGCGAAAAATTTTTTGCCTTCTCAACCATTTGTTGGCTTCAAACTCCCATATCTCGCGAACGGATTGATCTAACCCAAAAATTCCTGTTGCATCTGAGAGTAGAAACTCGCCCGATTACAGCGGTATGTGTATTTTTTCCCTAGGCCATTCTGGTTAAGCGTTTGGAGCAGCAGAATTGCGAAAAATATTTTGCCTTCTCAACCATTTCTTGGCTTCAAATTCCCACATCTCGCGAACGGATTGACCTAACCCAAAAATTCCTGTTGCATCTGAAAGCAGAAACTCGCCCGATTACAACGGTATGTGTATTTTTTCCATAGGCCATTCTGGTTAAGCGTTTGGAGCAGCAGAATTGCGAAAAATTTTTTGCCTTCTCAACCATTTCTTGGCTTCAAACTCCCATATCTCGCGAACGGATTGACCTAACCCAAAAATTCCTATTGCATCTGAAAGTAGAAACTCGCCCGATTACAACCGTATGTGTATTTTTTCCCTAGGCCATTCTGGTTAAGCGTTTGGAGCAGCAGAATTGCGAATAATTTTTTGCCTTCTCAACCATTTCTTGGTTTAAACTCCCATATCTCGCGAACGGATTGACCTAACCCAAAAATTCCTGTTGCATTGAAAGTAGAAACTCGCCCGATTACAACGGTATGTGTATTTTTTCCATTGGCCATTCTGGTTAAACGTTTGGCGCAGCAGAATTGCGAAAAATTTTTTGTCTTCTCAACCAATTCTTAGCTTCAAAGTCCCATATCTCGCGAACGGATTGACCAAACCCAAAAATTCCTGCTGCGTCTGAAAGTAGAAACTCGCCCGAATACAACGGTATGTGTATTTTTTCCCTAGGCCATTCTGGTTAAGCGTTTGGAGCAGCAGAAGTGCGAAAAATTTGTTGCCTTCTCAACCATTTCTTGGCTTCAAACTCCCATATCTCGCGAACGGATTGACCTAACCCAAAAATTCCTATTTCATCTGAAAGTAGAAACTCGCCCGATTACAACCGTATGTGTATTTTTTCCCTAGGCCATTCTGGTTAAGCGTTTGGAGCAGCAGAATTGCGAAAAATTTTTTGCCTTCTCAACCATTTCTTGGTTTAAACTCCCATATCTCGCGAACGGATTGACCTAACCCAAAAATTCCTGTTGCATCTGAAAGTAGAAACTCGCCCGATTACAACGGTATGTGTATTTTTTCCATTGGCCATTCTGGTTAAGCGTTTGGAGCAGCAGAATTGCGAAAAATTTTTTGTCTTCTCAACCATTTCTTGGCTTCAAACTCCCATATCTCGCGGACGGATTGACCTAACCAAAAAATTCCTGTTGCGTGTGAAAGTAGAAACTCGCCCGATTACAACGGTACGTGTACTTTTTCCCTAGCCCATTCTGGTTAAGCGTTTGGAGCAGCAGAATTGCGAAAAATTTGTTGTCTTCTCAACCATTTCTTAGCTTCAAAGTCCCATATCTCGCGAACGGATTGACCAAACCCAAAAATTCCTGCTGCGTCTGAAAGTAGAAACTCGCCCGAATACAACGGTATGTGTATTTTTTCCATAGGACATTCTGGTTAAGCGTTTGGAGCAGCAGAATTGCAAAAATTTTTTGCCTTCTCAACCATTTCTTGGCTCCAAAGTCCCATATCTCGCGAACGGATTGACCTAACCCAAAAATTCCTATTGCATCTGAAAGTAGAAACTCGCCCGATTACAGCGGTGTGTGTATTTTTTCCCTAGGCCATTCTGGTTAAGCGTTTGGAGCAGCAGAATTGCGAAAAATTTTTTGCCTTCTCAACCATTTCTTGGCTTCAAACTCCCATATCTCGCGGACGGATTGACCTAACCCAAAAATTCCTATTGCATCTGAAAGTAGAAACTCGCCCGATTACAACGGTATGTGTATTTTTTCCGTAGGCCATTCTGGTTAAGCGTTTGGAGCAGCAGAAGTGCGAATAATTTGTTGTCTTCTCAACCATTTCTTAGCTTCAAACTCCCATATCTCGCGAACGGATTGACGTAACCCAAAATTTCCTTTTGCGTCTGAAAGTAGAAACTCGGCCGATTACAACGGTATGTGTATTTTTTCCGTAGGCCATTCTGGTTAAGCGTTTGGAGCAGCAGAATTGTGATAAATTTTTTGCCTTATCTACCATTTCTTGGCTTCAAACTCCCATATCTCGCGAACGGATTGACCTAACCCAAAAATTCCTATTGCATCTTAAAGTAGAAACTCGCCCGATTACAACGGTATGTGTATTTTTTCCCTAGGACATTCTGGTTAAGCGTTTGGAGCAGCAGAATTGCAAAAATTTTTTGCCTTCTCAACCATTTCTTGGCTCCAAAGTCCCATATCTCGCGAACGGATTGACCTAACCCAAAAATTCCTATTGCATCTGAAAGTAGAAACTCGCCCGATTGCAGCGGTGTGTGTATTTTTTCCCTAGGCCATTCTGGTTAAGCGTTTGGAGCAGCAGAATTGCGAAAAATTTTTTGCCTTCTCAACCATTTCTTGGCTTCAAACTCCAATATCTCGCGAACGGATTGACCTAACCCAAAAATTCCTGTCGCATCTGAAAGTAGAAACTCGCCCGATTACAACGGTATGTGTATTTTTTCCATAGGCCATTCTGGTTAAGCGTTTGGAGCAGCAGAATTGCGAAAAATTTTTTGCCTTCTCAACCATTTGTTGGCTTCAAACTCCCATATCTCGCGAACGGATTGACCTAACCCAAAAATTCCTGTTGCATCTGAGAGTAGAAACTCGCCCGATTACAGCGGTATGTGTATTTTTTCCCTAGGCCATTCTGGTTAAGCGTTTGGAGCAGCAGAATTGCGAAAAATTTTTTGCCTTCTCAACCATTTCTTGGCTTCAAATTCCCACATCTCGCGAACGGATTGACCTAACCCAAAAATTCCTGTTGCATCTGAAAGTAGAAACTCGCCCGATTACAACGGTATGTGTATTTTTTCCATAGGCCATTCTGGTTAAGCGTTTGGAGCAGCAGAATTGCGAAAAATTTGTTGTCTTCTCAACCATTTCTTAGCTTCAAAGTCCCATATCTCGCGAACGGATTGACCAAACCCAAAAATTCCTGCTGCGTCTGAAAGTAGAAACTCGCCCGAATACAACGGTATGTGTATTTTTTCCCTAGGACATTCTGGTTAAGCGTTTGGAGCAGCAGAATTGCAAAAATTTTTTGCCTTCTCAACCATTTCTTGGCTCCAAAGTCCCATATCTCGCGAACGGATTGACCTAACCCAAAAATTCCTATTGCATCTGAAAGTAGAAACTCGCCCGATTACAGCGGTGTGTGTATTTTTTCCCTAGGCCATTCTGGTTAAGCGTTTGGAGCAGCAGAATTGCGAAAAATTTTTTGCCTTCTCAACCATTTCTTGGCTTCAAACTCCCATATCTCGCGAACGGATTGACCTAACCCAAAAATTCCTGTCGCATCTGAAAGTAGAAACTCGCCCGATTACAACGGTATGTGTATTTTTTCCATAGGCCATTCTGGTTAAGCGTTTGGAGCAGCAGAATTGCGAAAAATCTTTTGTCTTCTCAACCATTTCTTGGTTTCAAACTCCCATATCTCGCGGACGGATTGACCTAACCCAAAAATTCCTATTGCATCTGAAAGTAGAAACTCGCCCGATTACAACGGTATGTGTATTTTTTCCGTAGGCCATTCTGGTAAAGCGTTTGGAGCAGCAGAAGTGCGAATAATTTGTTGTCTTCTCAACCATTTCTTAGCTTCAAACTCCCATATCTCGCGAACGGATTGACGTAACCCAAAATTTCCTATTGCGTCTGAAAGTAGAAACTCGGCCGATTACAACGGTATGTGTATTTTTTCCGTAGGCCATTCTGGTTAAGCGTTTGGAGCAGCAGAATTGTGATAAATTTTTTGCCTTATCTACCATTTCTTGGCTTCAAACTCCCATATCTCGCGAACGGATTGACCTAACCCAAAAATTCCTATTGCATCTGAAAGTAGAAACTCGCCCGATTACAACCGTATGTGTATTTTTTCCCTAGGCCATTCTGGTTAAGCGTTTGGAGCAGCAGAATTGCGAAAAATTTTTTGCCTTCTCAACCATTTCTTGGTTTAAACTCCCATATCTCGCGAACGGATTGACCTAACCCAAAAATTCCTGTTGCATCTGAAAGTAGAAACTCGCCCGATTACAACGGTATGTGTATTTTTTCCATTGGCCATTCTGGTTAAGCGTTTGGCGCAGCAGAATTGCGAAAAATTTTTTGTCTTCTCAACCAATTCTTAGCTTCAAAGTCCCATATCTCGCGAACGGATTGACCAAACCCAAAAATTCCTGCTGCGTCTGAAAGTAGAAACTCGCCCGAATACAACGGTATGTGTATTTTTTCCCTAGGCCATTCTGGTTAAGCGTTTGGAGCAGCAGAAGTGCGAAAAATTTGTTGCCTTCTCAACCATTTCTTGGCTTCAAACTCCCATATCTCGCGAACGGATTGACCTAACCCAAAAATTCCTATTGCATCTGAAAGTAGAAACTCGCCCGATTACAACCGTATGTGTATTTTTTCCCTAGGCCATTCTGGTTAAGCGTTTGGAGCAGCAGAATTGCGAAAAATTTTTTGCCTTCTCAACCATTTCTTGGTTTAAACTCCCATATCTCGCGAACGGATTGACCTAACCCAAAAATTCCTGTTGCATCTGAAAGTAGAAACTCGCCCGATTACAACGGTATGTGTATTTTTTCCATTGGCCATTCTGGTTAAGCGTTTGGAGCAGCAGAATTGCGAAAAATTTTTTGTCTTCTCAACCATTTCTTGGCTTCAAACTCCCATATCTCGCGGACGGATTGACCTAACCAAAAAATTCCTGTTGCGTGTGAAAGTAGAAACTCGCCCGATTACAACGGTACGTGTACTTTTTCCCTAGCCCATTCTGGTTAAGCGTTTGGAGCAGCAGAATTGCGAAAAATTTGTTGTCTTCTCAACCATTTCTTAGCTTCAAAGTCCCATATCTCGCGAACGGATTGACCAAACCCAAAAATTCCTGCTGCGTCTGAAAGTAGAAACTCGCCCGAATACAACGGTATGTGTATTTTTTCCCTAGGACATTCTGGTTAAGCGTTTGGAGCAGCAGAATTGCAAAAATTTTTTGCCTTCTCAACCATTTCTTGGCTCCAAAGTCCCATATCTCGCGAACGGATTGACCTAACTCAAAAATTCCTATTGCATCTGAAAGTAGAAACTCGCCCGATTACAGCGGTGTGTGTATTTTTTCCCTAGGCCATTCTGGTTAAGCGTTTGGAGCAGCAGAATTGCGAAAAATTTTTTGCCTTCTCAACCATTTCTTGGCTTCAAACTCCCATATCTCGCGAACGGATTGACCTAACCCAAAAATTCCTGTCGCATCTGAAAGTAGAAACTCGCCCGATTACAACGGTATGTGTATTTTTTCCATAGGCCATTCTGGTTAAGCGTTTGGAGCAGCAGAATTGCGAAAAATCTTTTGTCTTCTCAACCATTTCTTGGTTTCAAACTCCCATATCTCGCGGACGGATTGACCTAACCCAAAAATTCCTATTGCATCTGAAAGTAGAAACTCGCCCGATTACAACGGTATGTGTATTTTTTCCGTAGGCCATTCTGGTTAAGCGTTTGGAGCAGCAGAAGTGCGAATAATTTGTTGTCTTCTCAACCATTTCTTAGCTTCAAACTCCCATATCTCGCGAACGGATTGACGTAACCCAAAATTTCCTATTGCGTCTGAAAGTAGAAACTCGGCCGATTACAACGGTATGTGTATTTTTTCCGTAGGCCATTCTGGTTAAGCGTTTGGAGCAGCAGAATTGTGATAAATTTTTTGCCTTATCTACCATTTCTTGGCTTCAAACTCCCATATCTCGCGAACGGATTGACCTAACCCAAAAATTCCTATTGCATCTTAAAGTAGAAACTCGCCCGATTACAACGGTATGTGTATTTTTTCCCTAGGCCATTCTGGTTAAGCGTTTGGAGCAGCAGAATTGCGAAAATTTTTTGCCTTCTCAACCATTTCTTGGCTTCAAACTCCCATATCTCGCGAACGGATTGACCTAACCCAAAAATTCCTGTCGCATCTGAAAGTAGAAACTCGCCCGATTACAACCGTATGTGTATTTTTTCCCTAGGCCATTCTGGTTAAGCGTTTGGAGCAGCAGAATTGCGAAAAATTTTTTGCCTTCTCAACCATTTCTTGGTTTAAACTCCCATATCTCGCGAACGGATTGACCTAACCCAAAAATTCCTGTTGCATCTGAAAGTAGAAACTCGCCCGATTACAACGGTATGTGTATTTTTTCCATTGGCCATTCTGGTTAAGCGTTTGGCGCAGCAGAATTGCGAAAAATTTTTTGTCTTCTCAACCAATTCTTAGCTTCAAAGTCCCATATCTCGCGAACGGATTGACCAAACCCAAAAATTCCTGCTGCGTCTGAAAGTAGAAACTCGCCCGAATACAACGGTATGTGTATTTTTTCCCTAGGCCATTCTGGTTAAGCGTTTGGAGCAGCAGAAGTGCGAAAAATTTGTTGCCTTCTCAACCATTTCTTGGCTTCAAACTCCCATATCTCGCGAACGGATTGACCTAACCCAAAAATTCCTATTGCATCTGAAAGTAGAAACTCGCCCGATTACAACCGTATGTGTATTTTTTCCCTAGGCCATTCTGGTTAAGCGTTTGGAGCAGCAGAATTGCGAAAAATTTTTTGCCTTCTCAACCATTTCTTGGTTTAAACTCCCATATCTCGCGAACGGATTGACCTAACCCAAAAATTCCTGTTGCATCTGAAAGTAGAAACTCGCCCGATTACAACGGTATGTGTATTTTTTCCATTGGCCATTCTGGTTAAGCGTTTGGAGCAGCAGAATTGCGAAAAATTTTTTGTCTTCTCAACCATTTCTTGGCTTCAAACTCCCATATCTCGCGGACGGATTGACCTAACCAAAAAATTCCTGTTGCGTGTGAAAGTAGAAACTCGCCCGATTACAACGGTACGTGTACTTTTTCCCTAGCCCATTCTGGTTAAGCGTTTGGAGCAGCAGAATTGCGAAAAATTTGTTGTCTTCTCAACCATTTCTTAGCTTCAAAGTCCCATATCTCGCGAACGGATTGACCAAACCCAAAAATTCCTGCTGCGTCTGAAAGTAGAAACTCGCCCGAATACAACGGTATGTGTATTTTTTCCCTAGGACATTCTGGTTAAGCGTTTGGAGCAGCAGAATTGCAAAAATTTTTTGCCTTCTCAACCATTTCTTGGCTCCAAAGTCCCATATCTCGCGAACGGATTGACCTAACCCAAAAATTCCTATTGCATCTGAAAGTAGAAACTCGCCCGATTACAGCGGTGTGTGTATTTTTTCCCTAGGCCATTCTGGTTAAGCGTTTGGAGCAGCAGAATTGCGAAAAATTTTTTGCCTTCTCAACCATTTCTTGGCTTCAAACTCCCATATCTCGCGAACGGATTGACCTAACCCAAAAATTCCTGTCGCATCTGAAAGTAGAAACTCGCCCGATTACAACGGTATGTGTATTTTTTCCATAGGCCATTCTGGTTAAGCGTTTGGAGCAGCAGAATTGCGAAAAATCTTTTGTCTTCTCAACCATTTCTTGGTTTCAAACTCCCATATCTCGCGGACGGATTGACCTAACCCAAAAATTCCTATTGCATCTGAAAGTAGAAACTCGCCCGATTACAACGGTATGTGTATTTTTTCCGTAGGCCATTCTGGTTAAGCGTTTGGAGCAGCAGAAGTGCGAATAATTTGTTGTCTTCTCAACCATTTCTTAGCTTCAAACTCCCATATCTCGCGAACGGATTGACGTAACCCAAAATTTCCTATTGCGTCTGAAAGTAGAAACTCGGCCGATTACAACGGTATGTGTATTTTTTCCGTAGGCCATTCTGGTTAAGCGTTTGGAGCAGCAGAATTGTGATAAATTTTTTGCCTTATCTACCATTTCTTGGCTTCAAACTCCCATATCTCGCGAACGGATTGACCTAACCCAAAAATTCCTATTGCATCTTAAAGTAGAAACTCGCCCGATTACAACGGTATGTGTATTTTTTCCCTAGGCCATTCTGGTTAAGCGTTTGGAGCAGCAGAATTGCGAAAATTTTTTGCCTTCTCAACCATTTCTTGGCTTCAAACTCCCATATCTCGCGAACGGATTGACCTAACCCAAAAATTCCTGTCGCATCTGAAAGTAGAAACTCGCCCGATTACAACGGTATGTGTATTTTTTCCATAGGCCATTCTGGTTAAGCGTTTGGAGCAGCAGAATTGCGAAAAATCTTTTGTCTTCTCAACCATTTCTTGGTTTCAAACTCCCATATCTCGCGGACGGATTGACCTAACCCAAAAATTCCTATTGCATCTGAAAGTAGAAACTCGCCCGATTACAACGGTATGTGTAGTTTTTCCGTAGGCCATTCTGGTTAAGCGTTTGGAGCAGCAGAAGTGCGAATAATTTGTTGTCTTCTCAACCATTTCTTAGCTTCAAACTCCCATATCTCGCGAACGGATTGACGTAACCCAAAATTTCCTATTGCGTCTGAAAGTAGAAACTCGGCCGATTACAACGGTATGTGTATTTTTTCCGTAGGCCATTCTGGTTAAGCGTTTGGAGCAGCAGAATTGTGATAAATTTTTTGCCTTATCTACCATTTCTTGGCTTCAAACTCCCATATCTCGCGAACGGATTGACCTAACCCAAAAATTCCTATTGCATCTTAAAGTAGAAACTCGCCCGATTACAAAGGTATGTGTATTTTTTCCCTAGGCCATTCTGGTTAAGCGTTTGGAGCAGCAGAATTGCGAAAATTTTTTGCCTTCTCTACCATTTCTTGGCTTCAAACTCCCATATCTCGCGAACGGATTGACCTAACCCAAAAATTCCTGTTGCATCTGAGAGTAGAAACTCGCCCGATTACAGCGGTATGTGTATTTTTTCCCTAGGCCATTCTGGTTAAGCGTTTGGAGCAGCAGAATTGCGAAAAATTTTTTGCCTTCTCAACCATTTCTTGGCTTCAAATTCCCACATCTCGCGAACGGATTGACCTAACCCAAAAATTCCTGTTGCATCTGAAAGTAGAAACTCGCCCGATTACAACGGTATGTGTATTTTTTCCATAGGCCATTCTGGTTAAGCGTTTGGAGCAGCAGAATTGCGAAAAATTTTTTGCCTTCTCAACCATTTCTTGGCTTCAAACTCCCATATCTCGCGAACGGATTGACCTAACCCAAAAATTCCTATTGCATCTGAAAGTAGAAACTCGCCCGATTACAACCGTATGTGTATTTTTTCCCTAGGCCATTCTGGTTAAGCGTTTGGAGCAGCAGAATTGCGAAAAATTTTTTGCCTTCTCAACCATTTCTTGGTTTAAACTCCCATATCTCGCGAACGGATTGACCTAACCCAAAAATTCCTGTTGCATCTGAAAGTAGAAACTCGCCCGATTACAACGGTATGTGTATTTTTTCCATTGGCCATTATGGTTAAGCGTTTGGCGCAGCAGAATTGCGAAAAATTTTTTGTCTTCTCAACCATTTCTTGGCTTCAAACTCCCATATCTCGCGGACGGATTGACCTAACCAAAAAATTCCTGTTGCGTGTGAAAGTAGAAACTCGCCCGATTACAACGGTACGTGTACTTTTTCCCTAGCCCATTCTGGTTAAGCGTTTGGAGCAGCAGAATTGCGAAAAATTTGTTGTCTTCTCAACCAATTCTTAGCTTCAAAGTCCCATATCTCGCGAACGGATTGACCAAACCCAAAAATTCCTGCTGCGTCTGAAAGTAGAAACTCGCCCGAATACAACGGTATGTGTATTTTTTCCCTAGGCCATTCTGGTTAAGCGTTTGGAGCAGCAGAAGTGCGAAAAATTTGTTGCCTTCTCAACCATTTCTTGGCTTCAAACTCCCATATCTCGCGAACGGATTGACCTAACCCAAAAATTCCTATTGCATCTGAAAGTAGAAACTCGCCCGATTACAACCGTATGTGTATTTTTTCCCTAGGCCATTCTGGTTAAGCGTTTGGAGCAGCAGAATTGCGAAAAATTTTTTGCCTTCTCAACCATTTCTTGGTTTAAACTCCCATATCTCGCGAACGGATTGACCTAACCCAAAAATTCCTGTTGCATCTGAAAGTAGAAACTCGCCCGATTACAACGGTATGTGTATTTTTTCCATTGGCCATTCTGGTTAAGCGTTTGGAGCAGCAGAATTGCGAAAAATTTTTTGTCTTCTCAACCATTTCTTGGCTTCAAACTCCCATATCTCGCGGACGGATTGACCTAACCAAAAAATTCCTGTTGCGTGTGAAAGTAGAAACTCGCCCGATTACAACGGTACGTGTACTTTTTCCCTAGCCCATTCTGGTTAAGCGTTTGGAGCAGCAGAATTGCGAAAAATTTGTTGTCTTCTCAACCATTTCTTAGCTTCAAAGTCCCATATCTCGCGAACGGATTGACCAAACCCAAAAATTCCTGCTACGTCTGAAAGTAGAAACTCGCCCGAATACAACGGTATGTGTATTTTTTCCCTAGGACATTCTGGTTAAGCGTTTGGAGCAGCAGAATTGCAAAAATTTTTTGCCTTCTCAACCATTTCTTGGCTCCAAAGTCCCATATCTCGCGAACGGATTGACCTAACCCAAAAATTCCTATTGCATCTGAAAGTAGAAACTCGCCCGATTACAGCGGTGTGTGTATTTTTTCCCTAGGCCATTCTGGTTAAGCGTTTGGAGCAGCAGAATTGCGAAAAATTTTTTGCCTTCTCAACCATTTCTTGGCTTCAAACTCCCATATCTCGCGAACGGATTGACCTAACCCAAAAATTCCTGTCGCATCTGAAAGTAGAAACTCGCCCGATTACAACGGTATGTGTATTTTTTCCATAGGCCATTCTGGTTAAGCGTTTGGAGCAGCAGAATTGCGAAAAATCTTTTGTCTTCTCAACCATTTCTTGGTTTCAAACTCCCATATCTCGCGGACGGATTGACCTAACCCAAAAATTCCTATTGCATCTGAAAGTAGAAACTCGCCCGATTACAACGGTATGTGTATTTTTTCCGTAGGCCATTCTGGTTAAGCGTTTGGAGCAGCAGAAGTGCGAATAATTTGTTGTCTTCTCAACCATTTCTTAGCTTCAAACTCCCATATCTCGCGAACGGATTGACGTAACCCAAAATTTCCTATTGCGTCTGAAAGTAGAAACTCGCCCGATTACAACGGTATGTGTATTTTTTCCCTAGGCCATTCTGGTTAAGCGTTTGGAGCAGCAGAATTGCGAAAATTTTTTGCCTTCTCTACCATTTCTTGGCTTCAAACTCCCATATCTCGCGAACGGCTTGACCTAACCCAAAAATTCGTATTGCATCTGAAAGTAAAAACTCGCCCGATTACAACGGTATGTGTATTTTTTCCCTAGGCCATTCTGGTTAAGCGTTTGGAGCAGCAGAATTGCGAAAAATTTTTTGCCTTCTCAACCATTTGTTGGCTTCAAACTCCCATATCTCGCGAACGGATTGACCTAACCCAAAAATTCCTGTTGCATCTGAGAGTAGAAACTCGCCCGATTACAGCGGTATGTGTATTTTTTCCATTGGCCATTCTGGTTAAGCGTTTGGCGCAGCAGAATTGCGAAAAATTTTTTGTCTTCTCAACCAATTCTTAGCTTCAAAGTCCCATATCTCGCGAACGGATTGACCAAACCCAAAAATTCCTGCTGCGTCTGAAAGTAGAAACTCGCCCGAATACAACGGTATGTGTATTTTTTCCCTAGGCCATTCTGGTTAAGCGTTTGGAGCAGCAGAAGTGCGAAAAATTTGTTGCCTTCTCAACCATTTCTTGGCTTCAAACTCCCATATCTCGCGAACGGATTGACCTAACCCAAAAATTCCTATTGCATCTGAAAGTAGAAACTCGCCCGATTACAACCGTATGTGTATTTTTTCCCTAGGCCATTCTGGTTAAGCGTTTGGAGCAGCAGAATTGCGAAAAATTTTTTGCCTTCTCAACCATTTCTTGGTTTAAACTCCCATATCTCGCGAACGGATTGACCTAACCCAAAAATTCCTGTTGCATCTGAAAGTAGAAACTCGCCCGATTACAACGGTATGTGTATTTTTTCCATTGGCCATTCTGGTTAAGCGTTTGGAGCAGCAGAATTGCGAAAAATTTTTTGTCTTCTCAACCATTTCTTGGCTTCAAACTCCCATATCTCGCGGACGGATTGACCTAACCAAAAAATTCCTGTTGCGTGTGAAAGTAGAAACTCGCCCGATTACAACGGTACGTGTACTTTTTCCCTAGCCCATTCTGGTTAAGCGTTTGGAGCAGCAGAATTGCGAAAAATTTGTTGTCTTCTCAACCATTTCTTAGCTTCAAAGTCCCATATCTCGCGAACGGATTGACCAAACCCAAAAATTCCTGCTGGGTCTGAAAGCAGAAACTCGCCCGAATACAACGGTATGTGTATTTTTTCCCTAGGACATTCTGGTTAAGCGTTTGGAGCAGCAGAATTGCAAAAATTTTTTGCCTTCTCAACCATTTCTTGGCTCCAAAGTCCCATATCTCGCGAACGGATTGACCTAACCCAAAAATTCCTATTGCATCTGAAAGTAGAAACTCGCCCGATTACAGCGGTGTGTGTATTTTTTCCCTAGGCCATTCTGGTTAAGCGTTTGGAGCAGCAGAATTGCGAATAATTTGTTGTCTTCTCAACCATTTCTTAGCTTCAATCTCCCATATCTCGCGAACGGATTGACGTAACCCAAAATTTCCTATTGCGTCTGAAAGTAGAAACTCGGCCGATTACAACGGTATGTGTATTTTTTCCGTAGGCCATTCTGGTTAAGCGTTTGGAGCAGCAGAATTGTGATAAATTTTTTGCCTTATCTACCATTTCTTGGCTTCAAACTCCCATATCTCGCGAACGGATTGACCTAACCCAAAAATTCCTATTGCATCTTAAAGTAGAAACTCGCCCGATTACAACGGTATGTGTATTTTTTCCCTAGGCCATTCTGGTTAAGCGTTTGGAGCAGCAGAATTGCGAAAATTTTTTGCCTTCTCAACCATTTCTTGGCTTCAAACTCCCATATCTCGCGAACGGATTGACCTAACCCAAAAATTCCTGTCGCATCTGAAAGTAAAAACTCGCCCGATTACAACGGTATGTGTATTTTTTCCCTAGGCCATTCTGGTTAAGCGTTTGGAGCAGCAGAATTGCGAAAAATTTTTTGCCTTCTCAACCATTTGTTGGCTTCAAACTCCCATATCTCGCGAACGGATTGACCTAACCCAAAAATTCCTGTTGCATCTGAAAGTAGAAACTCGCCCGATTACAGCGGTATGTGTATTTTTTCCCTAGGCCATTCTGGTTAAGCGTTTGGAGCAGCAGAATTGCGAAAAATTTTTTGCCTTCTCAACCATTTCTTGGCTTCAAATTCCCACATCTCGCGAACGGATTGACCTAACCCAAAAATTCCTGTTGCATCTGAAAGTAGAAACTCGCCCGATTACAACGGTATGTGTATTTTTTCCATAGGCCATTCTGGTTAAGCGTTTGGAGCAGCAGAATTGCGAAAAATCTTTTGTCTTCTCAACCATTTCTTGGATTCAAACTCCCATATCTCGCGGACGGATTGACCTAACCCAAAAATTCCTATTGCATCTGATAGTAGAAACTCGCCCGATTACAACGGTATGTGTATTTTTTCCCTAGGCCATTCTGGTTAAGCGTTTGGAGCAGCAGAATTGCAAAAATTTTTTGCCTTCTCAACCATTTCTTGGCTCCAAAGTCCCATATCTCGCGAACGGATTGACCTAACCCAAAAATTCCTATTGCATCTGAAAGTAGAAACTCGCCCGATTACAGCGGTATGTGTATTTTTTCCCTAGGCCGTTCTGGTTAAGCGTTTGGAGCAGCAGAATTGCGAAAAATTTTTTGCCTTCTCAACCATTTCTTGGCTTCAAACTCCCATATCTCGCGAACGGATTGACCTTACCCAAAAATTCCTGTCGCATCTGAAAGTAGAAACTCGCCCGATTACAACGGTATGTGTATTTTTTCCATAGGCCATTCTGGTTAAGCGTTTGGAGCAGCGGAATTGCGAAAAATCTTTTGTCTTCTCAACCATTTCTTGGCTTCAAACTCCCATATCTCGCGGACGGATTGACCTAACCCAAAAATTCCTGTTGGGTGTGAAAGTAGAAACTCGCCCGATTACAACGGTACGTGTATTTTTTCCCTAGCCCATTCTGTTTAAGCGTTTGGAGCAGCAGAATTGCGAAAATTTGTTTTCTTCTCAACCATTTCTTAGCTTCAAAGTCCCATATCTCGCGAACGGATTGACCAAACCCAAAAATTCCTGCAGCGTCTGAAAGTAGAAACTCGCCCGATTATAACGGTATGCGTATTTTTTCCCTAGGTCATTCTGGTTAAGCGTTTGGAGCAGCAGAATTGCGAAAAATATTTTGCCTCCTCAACCATTTCTTGGCTTCAAACTCCCATATCTCGCGAACGGATTGACCTAACCCAAAAATTCCTATTCCATCTGAAAGTAGAAACTCGCCCGATTACAACGGTGTAGGTATTTTTTCCGTAGGCCATTCTGGTTAAGCGTTTGGAGCAGCAGAATTGTGAAAAATTTTTTGCCTTCTCTGCCATTTCTTGGCTTCAAACTCCCATATCTCGCGAACGGATTGACCTAACCCAAAAATTCCTATTGCATCTGAAAGTAGAAACTCGCCCGATTACAACGGTATGTGTATTTTTTCCGTAGGCCATTCTGGTTAAGCGTTTGGAGCAGCAGAAGTGCGAATAATTTGTTGTCTTCTCAACCATTTCTTAGCTTCAAACTCCCATATCTCGCGAACGGATTGACGTAACCCAAAATTTCCTATTGCGTCTGAAAGTAGAAACTCGGCCGATTACAACGGTATGTGTACTTTTTCCCTAGCCCATTCTGGTTAAGCGTTTGGAGCAGCAGAATTGCGAAAAATTTTTTGTCGTCTCAACCATTTCTTAGCTTCAAAGTCCCATATCTCGCGAACGGATTGACCTAACCCAAAAATTCCTATCGCATCTGAAAGTAGAAACTCGCCCGATTACAACGGTATGTGTATTTTTTCCGTAGGCCATTCTGGTTAAGCGTTTGGAGCAGCAGAAGTGCTAATAATTTGTTGTCTTCTCAACCATTTCTTAGCTTCAAACTCCCATATCTCGCGAACGGATTGACGTAACCCAAAATTTCCTATTGCGTCTGAAAGTAGAAACTCGGCCGATTACAATGGTATGTGTATTTTTTCCGTAGGCCATTCTGGTTAAGCGTTTGGAGCAGCAGAATTGTGATAAAGTTTTTGCCTTATCTACCATTTCTTGGCTTCAAAGTCCCATATCTCGCGAACGGATTGACCTAACCCAAAAATTCCTATTGCATCTGAAAGTAGAAACTCGCCCGATTACAACGGTATGTGTATTTTTTCCATAGGCCATTCTGGTTAAGCGTTTGGAGCAGCAGAATTGCGAAAAATTTTTTGTCTTCTCAACCATTTCTTGGCTTCAAACTCCCATATCTCGCGGACGGATTGACCTAACCCAAAAATTCCTGTTGCGTGTGAAAGTAGAAACTCGCCCGATTACAACGGTACGTGTACTTTTTCCCTAGCCCATTCTGGTTAAGCGTTTGGAGCAGCAGAATTGCGAAAAATTTTTTGTCTTCTCAAGCATTTCTTAGCTTCAAAGTCCCATATCTCGCGAACGGATTGACCTAACCCAAAAATTCCTATTGCATCTGAAAGTAGAAACTCGCCCGATTACAGCGGTATGTGTATTTTTTCCCTAGGCCAAACTGGTTAAGCGTTTGGAGCAGCAGAATTGCGAAAAATTTTTTGCCTTCTCAACCATTTCTTGGCTTCAAACTCCCATATCTCGCGAACGGATTGACCTAACCCAAAAATTCCTGTTGCATCTGAAAGTAGAAACTCGCCCGATTACAACGGTATGTGTATTTTTTCCATAGGCCATTCTGGTTAAGCGTTTGGAGCAGCAGAATTGCGAAAAATTTTTTGCCTTCTCAACCATTTCTTGGCTTCAAACTCCCATATCTCGCGAACGGATTGACCTAACCCAAAAATTCCTGTTGCATCTGAAAGTAGAAACTCGCCCGATTACAACGGTACGTGTACTTTTTCCCTAGCCCATTCTGGTTAAGCGTTTGGAGCAGCAGAATTGCGAAAAATTTTTTGCCTTCTCAACCATTTCTTGGCTTCAAACTCCCATATCTCGCGAACGGATTGACCTAACCCAAAAATTCCTGTTGCATTTGAAAGTAGAAACTCGCCCGATTACAACGGTACGTGTACTTTTTCCCTAGCCCATTCTGGTTAAGCGTTTGGAGCAGCCGAATTGCGAAAAATTTGTTGTCTTCTCAAACATTTCTTAGCTTCAAAGTCCCATATCTCGCGAACGGATTGACCAAACCCAAAAATTCCTGCTGCGTCTGAAAGTAGAAACTCGTCCGAATACAAGGGTATGTGTATTTTTTCCCTAGGCCATTCTGGTTAAGCGTTTGGAGCAGCAGAATTGCGAAAAATTGTATGCCTTCTCAACCATTTCTTGGCTTCAAACTCCCATATCTCGCGGACGGATTGACCTAACCCAAAAATTCCTGTTGGGTGTGAAAGTAGAAACTCGCCCGATTACAACGGTACGTGTATTTTTTCCCTAGCCCATTCTGTTTAAGCGTTTGGAGCAGCAGAATTGCGAAAATTTGTTTTCTTCTCAACCATTTCTTAGCTTCAAAGTCCCATATCTCGCGAACGGATTGACCAAACCCAAAAATTCCTGCAGCGTCTGAAAGTAGAAACTCGCCCGATTATAACGGTATGCGTATTTTTTCCCTAGGTCATTCTGGTTAAGCGTTTGGAGCAGCAGAATTGCGAAAAATATTTTGCCTCCTCAACCATTTCTTGGCTTCAAACTCCCATATCTCGCGAACGGATTGACCTAACCCAAAAATTCCTATTCCATCTGAAAGTAGAAACTCGCCCGATTACAACGGTGTAGGTATTTTTTCCGTAGGCCATTCTGGTTAAGCGTTTGGAGCAGCAGAATTGTGAAAAATTTTTTGCCTTCTCTGCCATTTCTTGGCTTCAAACTCCCATATCTCGCGAACGGATTGACCTAACCCAAAAATTCCTATTGCATCTGAAAGTAGAAACTCGCCCGATTACAACGGTATGTGTATTTTTTCCGTAGGCCATTCTGGTTAAGCGTTTGGAGCAGCAGAAGTGCGAATAATTTGTTGTCTTCTCAACCATTTCTTAGCTTCAAAGTCCCATATCTCGCGAACGGATTGACCTAACCCAAAAATTCCTATCGCATCTGAAAGTAGAAACTCGCCCGATTACAACGGTATGTGTATTTTTTCCGTAGGCCATTCTGGTTAAGCGTTTGGAGCAGCAGAAGTGCTAATAATTTGTTGTCTTCTCAACCATTTCTTAGCTTCAAACTCCCATATCTCGCGAACGGATTGACGTAACCCAAAATTTCCTATTGCGTCTGAAAGTAGAAACTCGGCCGATTACAACGGTATGTGTATTTTTTCCGTAGGCCATTCTGGTTAAGCGTTTGGAGCAGCAGAATTGTGATAAATTTTTTGCCTTATCTACCATTTCTTGGCTTCAAAGTCCCATATCTCGCGAACGGATTGACCTAACCCAAAAATTCCTATTGCATCTGAAAGTAGAAACTCGCCCGATTACAACGGTATGTGTATTTTTTCCATAGGCCATTCTGGTTAAGCGTTTGGATCTGCAGAATTGCGAAAAATTGTATGCCTTCTCAACCATTTCTTGGCTTCAAACTCCCATATCTCGCGACCGGATTGACCTAACCCAAAAATTCCTGTTGCGTCTGAAAGTAGAAACTCGCCCGATTACAACGCTATGTGTATTTTTTCCCTAGGCCATTCTGGTTAAGCGTTTGGAGCAGCAGAATTGCGAAAAATTTGTTGTCTTCTCAACCATTTCTTAGATTCAAAGTCCCATATCTCGCGAACGGATTGACAAAACCCAAAAATTCCTGCTGCGTCTGAAAGTAGAAACTCGCCCGATTACAACGGTATGTGTATTTTTTCCCTAGGCCATTCTGGTTAAGCGTTTGGAGCAGCAGAATTGCAAAAATTTTTTGCCTTCTTAACCATTTCTTGGCTCTAAAGTCCCATATCTCGCGAACGGATTGACATAACCCAAAAATTCCTATTGCATCTGAAAGTAGAAACTCGCCCAATCACAGCGGTATGTGTATTTTTTCCCTAGGCCATTCTGGTTAAGCGTTTGGAGCAGCAGAATTGCAAAAATTTTTTGCCTTCTCAACCATTTCTTGGCTCCAAAGTCCCATATCTCGCGAACGGATTGACCTAACCCAAAAATTCCTATTGCATCTGAAAGTAGAAACTCGCCCGATTACAACTGTATGTGTATTTTTCCCCTAGGCCATTCTGGTTAAGCGTTTGGATCTGCAGAATTGCGAAAAATTGTATGCCTTCTCAACCATTTCTTGGCTTCAAACTCCCATATCTCGCGACCGGATTGACCTAACCCAAAAATTCCTGTTGCGTCTGAAAGTAGAAACTCGCCCGATTACAACGCTATGTGTATTTTTTCCCTAGGCCATTCTGGTTAAGCGTTTGGAGCAGCAGAATTGCGAAAAATTTGTTGTCTTCTCAACCATTTCTTAGATTCAAAGTCCCATATCTCGCGAACGGATTGACAAAACCCAAAAATTCCTGCTGCGTCTGAAAGTAGAAACTCGCCCGATTACAACGGTATGTGTATTTTTTCCCTAGGCCATTCTGGTTAAGCGTTTGGAGCATCAGAATTGCGAAAAATTTTTTGCCTTCTCAACCACATCTTGGCTTCAAACTCCCATATCTCGCGAACGGATTGACCTAACCCAAAAATTCCTGTTGCGTCTGAAAGTAGAAACTCGCCCGATTACAACGCTATGTGTATTTTTTCCCTAGGCCATTCTGGTTAAGCGTTTGCAGCAGCAGAATTGCGAAAAATTTTTTGCCTTCTCAACCATTTCTTGGCTTCAAAGTCCCATATCTCGCGAACGGATAGACCTAACCCAAAAATTACTATTGCATCTGAAAGTAGAAACTCGCCCGATTACAACGGTATGTGTATTTTTTTCCTAGGCCATTCTGGTTAAGCGTTTGGAGCAGCAGAATTGCGAAAAATTTGTTGTCTTCTCAACCATTTCTTAGCTTCCAAGTCCCATATCTCGCGAACGGATTGACCAAACCCAAAAATTCCTGCTGCGTCTGAAAGTAGAAACTCGTCCGAATACAACGGTATGTGTATTTTTTCCCTAGGCCATTCTGGTTAAGCGTTTGGAGCAGCAGAATTGCAAAAATTTTTTGCCTTCTCAACCATTTCTTGGCTCCAAAGTCCCATATCTCGCGAACGGATTGACCTAACCCAAAAATTCCTATTGCATCTGAAAGTAGAAACTCGCCCGATTACAGCGGTATGTGTATTTTTTCCCTAGGCCATTCTGGATAAGCATTTGGAGCATCAGAATTGCGAAAAATTTTTTGCCTTCTCAACCACATCTTGGCTTCAAACTCCCATATCTCGCGAACGGATTGACCTAACCCAAAAATTCCTGTTGCGTCTGAAAGTAGAAACTCGCCCGATTACAACGGTACGTGTACTTTTTCCCTAGCCCATTCTGGTTAAGCGTTTGGAGCAGCAGAATTGCGAAACATTTTTTTTGTCTTCTCAACCATTTCTTGGCTTCAAACTCCCATATCTCGCGAACGGATTGACCTAACCCAAAAATTCCTGTTGCATCTGAAAGTAGAAACTCGCCCGATTACAACGGTATGTGTATTTTTTCCATAGGCCATTCTGGTTAAGCGTTTGGAGCAGCAGAAATGCGAAAAATTTTTTTTGTCTTCTCAACCATTTCTTGGCTTCAAACTCCCATATCTCGCGAACGGATTGACCTAACCCAAAAATTCCTGTTGCGTCTGAAAGTAGAAACTCGCCCGATTACAACGCTATGTGTATTTTTTCCCTAGGCCATTCTGGTTAAGCGTTTGGAGCAGCAGAATTGCAAAAATTTTTTGCCTTCTCAACCATTTCTTGGCTCCAAAGTCCCATATCTCGCGAACGGATTGACCTAACCCAAAAATTCCTATTGCATCTGAAAGTAGAAACTCGCCCGATTACAGCGGTATGTGTATTTTTTCCCTAGGCCATTCTGGCTAAGCATTTGGAGCATCAGAATTGCGAAAAATTTTTTGCCTTCTCAACCACATCTTGGCTTCAAACTCCCATATCTCGCGAACGGATTGACCTAACCCAAAAATTCCTGTTGCGTCTGAAAGTAGAAACTCGCCCGATTACAACGCTATGTGTATTTTTTCCCTAGGCCATTCTGGTTAAGCGTTTGGAGCAGCAGAATTGCGAAAAATTTTTTGCCTTCTCAAACATTTCTTGGCTTCAAAGTCCCATATCTCGCGAACGGATAGACCTAACCCAAAAATTACTATTGCATCTGAAAGTAGAAACTCGCCCGATTACAACGGTATGTGTATTTTTTTCCTAGGCCATTCTGGTTAAGCGTTTGGAGCAGCAGAATTGCGAAAAATTTGTTGTCTTCTCAACCATTTCTTAGCTTCAAAGTCCCATATCTCGCGAACGGATTGACCAAACCCAAAAATTCCTGCTGCGTCTGAAAGTAGAAACTCGTCCGAATACAACGGTATGTGTATTTTTTCCCTAGGCCATTCTGGTTAAGCGTTTGGAGCAGCAGAATTGCAAAAATTTTTTGCCTTCTCAACCATTTCTTGGCTTCAAAGTCCCATATCTCGCGAACGGATAGACCTAACCCAAAAATTACTATTGCATCTGAAAGTAGAAACTCGCCCGATTACAACGGTATGTGTATTTTTTTCCTAGGCCATTCTGGTTAAGCGTTTGGAGCAGCAGAATTGCGAAAAATTTGTTGTCTTCTCAACCATTTCTTAGCTTCCAAGTCCCATATCTCGCGAACGGATTGACCAAACCCAAAAATTCCTGCTGCGTCTGAATGTAGAAACTCGTCCGAATACAACGGTATGTGTATTTTTTCCCTAGGCCATTCTGGTTAAGCGTTTGGAGCAGCAGAATTGCAAAAATTTTTTGCCTTCTCAACCATTTCTTGGCTCCAAAGTCCCATATCTCGCGAACGGATTGACCTAACCCAAAAATTCCTATTGCATCTGAAAGTAGAAACTCGCCCGATTACAGCGGTATGTGTATTTTTTCCCTAGGCCATTCTGGCTAAGCATTTGGAGCATCAGAATTGCGAAAAATTTTTTGCCTTCTCAACCACATCTTGGCTTCAAACTCCCATATCTCGCGAACGGATTGACCTAACCCAAAAATTCCTGTTGCGTCTGAAAGTAGAAACTCGCCCGATTACAACGGTACGTGTACTTTTTCCCTAGCCCATTCTGGTTAAGCGTTTGGAGCAGCAGAATTGCGAAAAATTTTTTTTGTCTTCTCAACCATTTCTTGGCTTCAAACTCCCATATCTCGCGAACGGATTGACCTAACCCAAAAATTCCTGTTGCATCTGAAAGTAGAAACTCGCCCGATTACAACGGTATGTGTATTTTTTCCATAGGCCATTCTGGTTAAGCGTTTGGAGCAGCAGAAATGCGAAAAATTTTTTTTGTCTTCTCAACCATTTCTTGGCTTCAAACTCCCATATCTCGCGAACGGATTGACCTAACCCAAAAATTCCTATTGCATCTGAAAGTAGAAACTCGCCCGATTACAACTGTATGTGTATTTTTCCCCTAGGCCATTCTGGTTAAGCGTTTGGATCTGCAGAATTGCGAAAAATTGTATGCCTTCTCAACCATTTCTTGGCTTCAAACTCCCATATCTCGCGAACGGATTGACAAAACCCAAAAATTCCTGCTGCGTCTGAAAGTAGAAACTCGCCCGATTACAACGGTATGTGTATTTTTTCCCTAGGCCATTCTGGTTAAGCGTTTGGAGCAGCAGAATTGCAAAAATTTTTTGCCTTCTCAACCATTTCTTGGCTCCAAAGTCCCATATCTCGCGAACGGATTGACATAACCCAAAAATTCCTATTGCATCTGAAAGTAGAAACTCGCCCGATTACAGCGGTATGTGTATTTTTTCCCTAGGCCATTCTGGTTAAGCGTTTGGAGCATCAGAATTGCGAAAAATTTTTTGCCTTCTCAACCACATCTTGGCTTCAAACTCCCATATCTCGCGAACGGATTGACCTAACCCAAAAATTCCTGTTGCGTCTGAAAGTAGAAACTCGCCCGATTACAACGCTATGTGTATTTTTTCCCTAGGCCATTCTGGTTAAGCGTTTGGAGCAGCAGAATTGCAAAAATTTTTTGCCTTCTCAACCATTTCTTGGCTCCAAAGTCCCATATCTCGCGAACGGATTGACCTAACCCAAAAATTCCTATTGCATCTGAAAGTAGAAACTCGCCTGATTACAGCGGTATGTGTATTTTTTCCCTAGGCCATTCTGGCTAAGCATTTGGAGCATCAGAATTGCGAAAAATTTTTTGCCTTCTCAACCACATCTTGGCTTCAAACTCCCATATCTCGCGAACGGATTGACCTAACCCAAAAATTCCTGTTGCGTCTGAAAGTAGAAACTCGCCCGATTACAACGCTATGTGTATTTTTTCCCTAGGCCATTCTGGTTAAGCGTTTGGAGCAGCAGAATTGCGAAAAATTTTTTGCCTTCTCAACCATTTCTTGGCTTCAAAGTCCCATATCTCGCGAACGGATAGACCTAACCCAAAAATTACTATTGCCATCTGAAAGTAGAAACTCGCCCGATTACAGCGGTATGTGTATTTTTTTCCTAGGCCATTCTGGTTAAGCGTTTGGAGCAGCAGAATTGCGAAAAATTTGTTGCTTCTCAACCATTTCTTAGCTTCAAAGTCCCATATCTCGCGAACGGATTGACCAAACCCAAAAATTCCTGCTGGCGTCTGAAAGTAGAACTCGTCCGAATACAACGGTATGGTGTATTTTTCCCTAGGCCATTCTGGTTAAGCGTTTGGAGCAGCAGAATGGCAAAAATTTTTTGCCGTCCTCGAACATGTTCTTGGCTCCAAAGTCCCATATCTCGCGAACGGATGACCTAACCCAAAATTCCTGCTGCGTCTGAAAGTAGAAACTGTTCCGAATACAACGCTATGTGTATTTTTTCCCTAGGCCATTCTGGTTAAGCGTTTGGAGCAGGCAGAATTGCAAAAATTTTTTTGCCTTCTCACCATTTCTTGGCTCCAAAGTCCATATCTCGCGAACGGATTGACCTAACCCAAAAATTCCTATTGCATCTGAAAGTAGAAAACTCGCCCGATTACAGCGGTATGTGTATTTTTTCCATAGGCCATTCTGGTTAAGCGTTTGGAGCAGCAGAAATGCGAAAAATTTTTTTGGTCTTCTCACCATTTCTTGGCTTCAAACTCCTCATATCTCGCGAACGGTTGACCTATACCCAAAAATTCCTATTGCATCTGAAAGTAGAAACTCGCCGATTACAACTGTATGTGTAATTTTCCCTAGGCCATTCTGGTTTAAGCGTGTGGATCTGCAGAATTGCGAAAATTGTATGGCCTTCTCAACCATTTCTTGCGTTCAAACTCCCATATCTCGCGAACGGATTGACAAAACCCAAAATTCCTGCTGCGTCTGAAAGGTAGAAACTCGCCCGATTTACAACGGTATGTGTATTTTTTCCCTAGGGGCCATTCTGGTTAAGCGTTTGGAGCAGCAGAATTGCAAAAATTTTTGCCTTCTCAACCATTTCTGGCTCCAAAGTCCCATATCTCGCGAAACGGATTGACATAACCCAAAAATTCCTATTGCATCTGAAAGTAGAAACTCGCCCGATACAGGCGTATGTGTATTTTTTCCCTAGGCCATTCTGGTTAAGCGTTTGGAGCATCAGAATTGCGAAAATTTTTGCCTTCTCAACCACATCTTGGCTTCAAACTCCATATCTCGCGAACGGATTGACCTAACCCAAAAATTCCTGTTTGCGTCTGAAAGTAGAAACTCGCCCGATTACAACGCTATGTGTATTTTTTCCGTAGGCCATTTCTGGTTAAGCGTTTGGAGCAGCAGAATTGCAAATTTTTTGCTTCTCAAACCATTTCTTGGCTCCAAAGTCCCATATCTCGCGAACGGATTGGACCTAACCCAAAAATTCCTATTGCATCTGAAAGTAGAAACTCGCCCGATTACAGCGGTATGTGTATTTTTTCCCTAGGCCATTCTGGCTAAGCATTTGGAGCATCAGAATTGCGAAAAATTTTTTGCCTTCTCAACCACATCTTGGCTTCAAACTCCCATATCTCGCGAACGGATTGACCTAACCCAAAAATTCCTGTTGCGTCTGAAAGTAGAAACTCGCCCGATTACAACGCTATGTGTATTTTTTCCCTAGGCCATTCTGGTTAAGCGTTTGGAGCAGCAGAATTGCGAAAAATTTTTTGCCTTCTCAACCATTTCTTGGCTTCAAAGTCCCATATCTCGCGAACGGATAGACCTAACCCAAAAATTACTATTGCATCTGAAAGTAGAAACTCGCCCGATTACAACGGTATGTGTATTTTTTTCCTAGGCCATTCTGGTTAAGCGTTTGGAGCAGCAGAATTGCGAATAATTTGTTGTCTTCTCAACCATTTCTTGGCTTCAAAGTCCCATATCTCGCGAACGGATTGACCAAACCCAAAAATTCCTGCTGCGTCTGAAAGTAGAAACACGCCCGATTACAACGGTATTTGTATTTTTTCCCTAGGCCATTCTGGTTAAGCGTTTGGAGCAGCAGAATTGCAAAAATATTTTGCCTTCTCAACCATTTCTTGGCTCCAAAGTCCCATATCTCGCGAACGGATTGACCTAACCCAAAAATTCCTATTGCATCTGAAAGTAGAAACTCGCCCGATTACAGCGGTATGTGTATTTTTTCCCTAGGCCATTCTGGTTAAGCGTTTGGAGCAGCAGAATTGCGAAAAATTTTTTTTGTCTTCTCAACCATTTCTTGGCTTCAAACTCCCATATCTCGCGAACGGATTGACCTAACCCAAAAATTCCTATTGCATCTGAAAGTAGAAACTCGCCCGATTACAACTGTATGTGTATTTTTCCCCTAGGCCATTCTGGTTAAGCGTTTGGATCTGCAGAATTGCGAAAAATTGTATGCCTTCTCAACCATTTCTTGGCTTCAAACTCCCATATCTCGCGAACGGATTGACAAAACCCAAAAATTCCTGCTGCGTCTGAAAGTAGAAACTCGCCCGATTACAACGGTATGTGTATTTTTTCCCTAGGCCATTCTGGTTAAGCGTTTGGAGCAGCAGAATTGCAAAAATTTTTTGCCTTCTCAACCATTTCTTGGCTCCAAAGTCCCATATCTCGCGAACGGATTGACATAACCCAAAAATTCCTATTGCATCTGAAAGTAGAAACTCGCCCGATTACAGCGGTATGTGTATTTTTTCCCTAGGCCATTCTGGTTAAGCGTTTGGAGCAGCAGAATTGCAAAAATATTTTGCCTTCTCAACCATTTCTTGGCTCCAAAGTCCCATATCTCGCGAACGGATTGGCCTAACCCAAAAATTCCTATTGCATCTGAAAGTAGAAACTCGCCCGATTACAGCGGTATGTGTATTTTTTCCCTAGGCCATTCTGGTTAAGCGTTTTGGAGCAGCAGAATTGCGAAAAATTTTTTTTGTCTTCTCAACCATTTCTGCTTCAAACTCCCATATATCGCGAACGATTGACCTAACCCAAAATTCTATTGCTATCTGAAAGTAGATACTCGCCCGATTACAACTGTATGTGTATTTTTCCCTAGGCCATTCTGGTTAAGCGTGTTGCTGATTCGGAGAATTGGGATGCCTTCTCAACCATTTCTTGGCTTCAAACTCCCATATCTCGCGAACGGATTGACCTAACCCAAAAATTCCTGTTGCGTCTGAAAGTAGAAACTCGCCCGATTACAACGCTATGTGTATTTTTTCCCTAGGCCATTCTGGTTAAGCGTTTGGAGCAGCAGAATTGCGAAATATTTTTTGCCTTCTCAACCATTTCTTGGCTTCAAAGTCCCATATCTCGCGAACGGATAGACCTAACCCAAAAATTACTATTGCATCTGAAAGTAGAAACTCGCCCGATTACAACGGTATGTGTATTTTTTTCCTAGGCCATTCTGGTTAAGCGTTTGGAGCAGCAGAATTGCGAAAAATTTGTTGTCTTCTCAACCATTTCTTAGCTTCAAAGTCCCATATCTCGCGAACGGATTGACCAAACCCAAAAATTCCTGCTGCGTCTGAAAGTAGAAACTCGTCCGAATACAACGGTATGTGTATTTTTTCCCTAGGCCATTCTGGTTAAGCGTTTGGAGCAGCAGAATTGCAAAAATTTTTTGCCTTCTCAACCATTTCTTGGCTCCAAAGTCCCATATCTCGCGAACGGATTGACCTAACCCAAAAATTCCTATTGCATCTGAAAGTAGAAACTCGCCCGATTACAGCGGTATGTGTATTTTTTCCCTAGGCCATTCTGGCTAAGCATTTGGAGCATCAGAATTGCGAAAAATTTTTTGCCTTCTCAACCACATCTTGGCTTCAAACTCCCATATCTCGCGAACGGATTGACCTAACCAAAAATTCCTGTTGCGTCTGAAAGTAGAAACTCGCCCGATTACAACGGTACGTGTACTTTTTCCCTAGCCCATTCTGGTTAAGCGTTTGGAGCAGCAGAATTGCGAATAATTTGTTGTCTTCTCAACCATTTCTTGGCTTCAAAGTCCCATATCTCGCGAACGGATTGACCAAACCCAAAAATTCCTGCTGCGTCTGAAAGTAGAAACACGCCCGATTACAACGGTATTTGTATTTTTTCCCTAGGCCATTCTGGTTAAGCGTTTGGAGCAGCAGAATTGCAAAAATATTTTGCCTTCTCAACCATTTCTTGGCTCCAAAGTCCCATATCTCGCGAACGGATTGACCTAACCCAAAAATTCCTATTGCATCTGAAAGTAGAAACTCGCCCGATTACAGCGGTATGTGTATTTTTTCCCTAGGCCATTCTGGTTAAGCGTTTGGAGCAGCAGAATTGCGAAAAATTTTTTTTGTCTTCTCAACCATTTCTTGGCTTCAAACTCCCATATCTCGCGAACGGATTGACCTAACCCAAAAATTCCTATTGCATCTGAAAGTAGAAACTCGCCCGATTACAACTGTATGTGTATTTTTCCCCTAGGCCATTCTGGTTAAGCGTTTGGATCTGCAGAATTGCGAAAAATTGTATGCCTTCTCAACCATTTCTTGGCTTCAAACTCCCATATCTCGCGAACGGATTGACCTCACCCAAAAATTCCTGTTGCGTCTGAAAGTAGAAACTCGCCCGATTACAACGCTATGTGTATTTTTTCCCTAGGCCATTCTGGTTAAGCGTTTGGAGCAGCAGAATTGCGAAAAATTTGTTGTCTTCTCAACCATTTCTTAGATTCAAAGTCCATATCTCGCGAACGGATTGACCAAACCCAAAAATTCCTGCTGCGTCTGAAAGTAGAAACTCGCCCGATTACAACGGTATGTGTATTTTTTCCCTAGGCCATTCTGGTTAAGCGTTTGGAGCAGCAGAATTGCAAAAATTTATTGCCTTCTCAACCATTTCTTGGCTCCAAAGTCCCATATCTCGCGAACGGATTGACATAACCCAAAAATTCCTATTGCATCAGAAAGTAGAAACTCGCCCGATTACAGCGGTATGTGTATTTTTTCCCTAGGCCATTCTGGTTAAGCGTTTGGAGCATCAGAATTGCGAAAATTTTTTGCCTTCTCAACCACATCTTGGCTTCAAACTCCCATATCTCGCGAACGGATTGACCTAACCCAAAAATTCCTGTTGCGTCTGAAAGTAGAAACTCGCCCGATTACAACGCTATGTGTATTTTTTTCCCTTGGCCATTCTGGTTAAGCGTTTGGAGCAGCAGAATTGCGAAAAATTTTTTGCCTTCTCAACCATTTCTTGGCTTCAAAGTCCCATATCTCGCGAACGGATAGACCTAACCCAAAAATTCCTATTGCATCTGAAAGTAGAAACTCGCCCGATTACAACGGTATGTGTATTTTTTTCCTAGGCCATTCTGGTTAAGCGTTTGGAGCAGCAGAATTGCGAAAAATTTGTTGTCTTCTCAACCATTTCTTAGCTTCAAAGTCCCATATCTCGCGAACGGATTGACCAAACCCAAAAATTCCTGCTGCGTCTGAAAGTAGGAACTCGTCCGAATACAACGGTATGTGTATTTTATCCCTAGGCCATTCTGGTTAAGCGTTTGGAGCAGCAGAATTGCAAAAATTTTTTGCCTTCTCAACCATTTCTTGGCTCCAAAGTCCCATATCTCGCGAACGGATTGACCTAACCCAAAAATTCCTATTGCATCTGAAAGTAGAAACTCGCCCGATTACAGCGGTATGTGTATTTTTTCCCTAGGCCATTCTGGCTAAGCATTTGGAGCATCAGAATTGCGAAAAATTTTTTGCCTTCTCAACCACATCTTGGCTTCAAACTCCCATATCTCGCGAACGGATTGACCTAACCCAAAAATTCCTGTTGCGTCTGAAAGTAGAAACTCGCCCGATTACAACGGTACGTGTACTTTTTCCCTAGCCCATTCTGGTTAAGCGTTTGGAGCAGCAGAATTGCGAATAATTTGTTGTCTTCTCAACCATTTCTTGGCTTCAAAGTCCCATATCTCGCGAACGGATTGACCAAACCCAAAAATTCCTGCTGCGTCTGAAAGTAGAAACACGCCCGATTACAACGGTATTTGTATTTTTTCCTGAGCCATTCTGGTTAAGCGTTTGGAGCAGCAGAATTGCAAAAATTTTTTGCCTTCTCAACCATTTCTTGGCTCCAAAGTACCATATCTCGCGAACGGATTAACCTAACCCAAAAATTCCTATTGCATCTGAAAGTAGAAACTCGCCCGATTACAGCGGTATGTGTATTTTTTCCCTAGGCCATTCTGGTTAAGCGTTTGGAGCATAAGAATTGCGAAAAATTTTTTGCCTTGTCAACCACATCTTGGCTTCAAACTCCCATATCTCGCGAACGGATTGACCTAACCCAAAAATTCCTGTTGCGCCTGAAAGTAGAAACTCGCCCGATTACAACGGTATGTGTATTTTTTTCCTAGGCCATTCTGGTTAAGCGTTTGGAGCAGCAGAATTGCGAAAAATTTGTTGTCTTCTCAACCATTTCTTAGCTTCAAAGTCCCATATCTCGCGAACGGATTGACCAAACCCAAAAATTCCTGCTGCGTCTGAAAGTAGGAACTCGTCCGAATACAACGGTATGTGTATTTTATCCCTAGGCCATTCTGGTTAAGCGTTTGGAGCAGCAGAATTGCAAAAATTTTTTGCCTTCTCAACCATTTCTTGGCTCCAAAGTCCCATATCTCGCGAACGGATTGACCTAACCCAAAAATTCCTATTGCATCTGAAAGTAGAAACTCGCCCGATTACAGCGGTATGTGTATTTTTTCCCTAGGCCATTCTGGTTAAGCGTTTGGAGCAGCAGAATTGCGAAAAATTTTTTTTGTCTTCTCAACCATTTCTTGGCTTCAAACTCCCATATCTCGCGAACGGATTGACCTAACCCAAAAATTCCTATTGCATCTGAAAGTAGAAACTCGCCCGATTACAACTGTATGTGTATTTTTCCCCTAGGCCATTCTGGTTAAGCGTTTGGATCTGCAGAATTGCGAAAAATTGTATGCCTTCTCAACCATTTCTTGGCTTCAAACTCCCATATCTCGCGAACGGATTGACCTCACCCAAAAATTCCTGTTGCGTCTGAAAGTAGAAACTCGCCCGATTACAACGCTATGTGTATTTTTTCCCTAGGCCATTCTGGTTAAGCGTTTGGAGCAGCAGAATTGCGAAAAATTTGTTGTCTTCTCAACCATTTCTTAGATTCAAAGTCCCATATCTCGCGAACGGATTGACCAAACCCAAAAATTCCTGCTGCGTCTGAAAGTAGAAACTCGCCCGATTACAACGGTATGTGTATTTTTTCCCTAGGCCATTCTGGTTAAGCGTTTGGAGCAGCAGAATTGCAAAAATTTATTGCCTTCTCAACCATTTCTTGGCTCCAAAGTCCCATATCTCGCGAACGGATTGACATAACCCAAAAATTCCTATTGCATCAGAAAGTAGAAACTCGCCCGATTACAGCGGTATGTGTATTTTTTCCCTAGGCCATTCTGGTTAAGCGTTTGGAGCATCAGAATTGCGAAAAATTTTTTGCCTTCTCAACCACATCTTGGCTTCAAACTCCCATATCTCGCGAACGGATTGACCTAACCCAAAAATTCCTGTTGCGTCTGAAAGTAGAAACTCGCCCGATTACAACGCTATGTGTATTTTTTCCCTTGGCCATTCTGGTTAAGCGTTTGGAGCAGCAGAATTGCGAAAAATTTTTTGCCTTCTCAACCATTTCTTGGCTTCAAAGTCCCATATCTCGCGAACGGATAGACCTAACCCAAAAATTCCTATTGCATCTGAAAGTAGAAACTCGCCCGATTACAACGGTATGTGTATTTTTTTCCTAGGCCATTCTGGTTAAGCGTTTGGAGCAGCAGAATTGCGAAAAATTTGTTGTCTTCTCAACCATTTCTTAGCTTCAAAGTCCCATATCTCGCGAACGGATTGACCAAACCCAAAAATTCCTGCTGCGTCTGAAAGTAGGAACTCGTCCGAATACAACGGTATGTGTATTTTATCCCTAGGCCATTCTGGTTAAGCGTTTGGAGCAGCAGAATTGCAAAAATTTTTTGCCTTCTCAACCATTTCTTGGCTCCAAAGTCCCATATCTCGCGAACGGATTGACCTAACCCAAAAATTCCTATTGCATCTGAAAGTAGAAACTCGCCCGATTACAGCGGTATGTGTATTTTTTCCCTAGGCCATTCTGGCTAAGCATTTGGAGCATCAGAATTGCGAAAAATTTTTTGCCTTCTCAACCACATCTTGGCTTCAAACTCCCATATCTCGCGAACGGATTGACCTAACCCAAAAATTCCTGTTGCGTCTGAAAGTAGAAACTCGCCCGATTACAACGGTACGTGTACTTTTTCCCTAGCCCATTCTGGTTAAGCGTTTGGAGCAGCAGAATTGCGAATAATTTGTTGTCTTCTCAACCATTTCTTGGCTTCAAAGTCCCATATCTCGCGAACGGATTGACCAAACCCAAAAATTCCTGCTGCGTCTGAAAGTAGAAACACGCCCGATTACAACGGTATTTGTATTTTTTCCTGAGCCATTCTGGTTAAGCGTTTGGAGCAGCAGAATTGCAAAAATTTTTTGCCTTCTCAACCATTTCTTGGCTCCAAAGTACCATATCTCGCGAACGGATTAACCTAACCCAAAAATTCCTATTGCATCTGAAAGTAGAAACTCGCCCGATTACAGCGGTATGTGTATTTTTTCCCTAGGCCATTCTGGTTAAGCGTTTGGAGCATAAGAATTGCGAAAAATTTTTTGCCTTGTCAACCACATCTTGGCTTCAAACTCCCATATCTCGCGAACGGATTGACCTAACCCAAAAATTCCTGTTGCGCCTGAAAGTAGAAACTCGCCCGATTACAACGGTATGTGTATTTTTTTCCTAGGCCATTCTGGTTAAGCGTTTGGAGCAGCAGAATTGCGAAAAATTTGTTGTCTTCTCAACCATTTCTTAGCTTCAAAGTCCCATATCTCGCGAACGGATTGACCAAACCCAAAAATTCCTGCTGCGTCTGAAAGTAGAAACTCGTCCGAATACAACGGTATGTGTATTTTTTCCCAAGGCCATTCTGGTTAAGCGTTTGGAGCAGCAGAATTGCGAAAAATTTTTTTTGTCTTCTCAACCATTTCTTGGCTTCAAACTCCCATATCTCGCGAACGGATTGACCTAACCCAAAAATTCCTATTGCATCTGAAAGTAGAAACTCGCCCGATTACAACTGTATGTGTATTTTTCCCCTAGGCCATTCTGGTTAAGCGTTTGGATCTGCAGAATTGCGAAAAATTGTATGCCTTCTCAACCATTTCTTGGCTTCAAACTCCCATATCTCGCGAACGGATTGACCTAACCCAAAAATTCCTGTTGCGTCTGAAAGTAGAAACTCGCCCGATTACAACGCTATGTGTATTTTTTCCCTAGGCCATTCTGGTTAAGCGTTTGGAGCAGCAGAATTGCGAAAAATTTGTTGTCTTCTCAACCATTTCTTAGATTCAAAGTCCCATATCTCGCGAACGGATTGACCAAACCCAAAAATTCCTGCTGCATCAGAAAGTAGAAACTCGCCCGATTACAACGGTATGTGTATTTTTTCCCTAGGCCATTCTGGTTAAGCGTTTGGAGCAGCAGAATTGCAAAAATTTTTTGCCTTCTCAACCATTTCTTGGCTCCAAAGTCCCATATCTCGCGAACGGATTGACATAACCCAAAAATTCCTATTGCATCTGAAAGTAGAAACTCGCCCGATTACAGCGGTATGTGTATTTTTTCCCTAGGCCATTCTGGTTAAGCGTTTGGAGCATCAGAATTGCGAAAAATTTTTTGCCTTCTCAACCACATCTTGGCTTCAAAGTCCCATATCTCGCGAACGGATTGACCTAACCCAAAGATTCCTGTTGCGTCTGAAAGTAGAAACTCGCCCGATTACAACGCTATGTGTATTTTTTCCCTAGGCCATTCTGGTTAAGCGTTTGGAGCAGCAGAATTGCGAAAAATTTTTTGCCTTCTCAACCATTTCTTGGCTTCAAAGTCCCATATCTCGCGAGCGGATAGACCTAACCCAAAAATTCCTATTGCATCTGAAAGTAGAAACTCGCCCGATTACAACGGTATGTGTATTTTTTTCCTAGGCCATTCTGGTTAAGCGTTTGGAGCAGCAGAATTGCGAAAAATTTGTTGTCTTCTCAACCATTTCTTAGCTTCAAAGTCCCATATCTCGCGAACGGATTGACCAAACCCAAAAATTCCTGCTGCGTCTGAAAGTAGAAACTCGTCCGAATACAACGGTATGTGTATTTTATCCCTAGGCCATTCTGGTTAAGCGTTTGGAGCAGCAGAATTGCAAAAATTTTTTGCCTTCTCAACCATTTCTTGGCTCCAAAGTCCCATATCTCGCGAACGGATTGACCTAACCCAAAAATTCCTATTGCATCTGAAAGTAGAAACTCGCCCGATTACAGCGGTGTGTGTATTTTTTCCCTAGGCCATTCTGGCTAAGCATTTGGAGCATCAGAATTGCGAAAAATTTTTTGCCTTCTCAACCACATCTTGGCTTCAAACTCCCATATCTCGCGAACGGATTGACCTAACCCAAAAATTCCTGTTGCGTCTGAAAGTAGAAACTCGCCCGATTACAACGGTACGTGTACTTTTTCCCTAGCCCATTCTGGTTAAGCGTTTGGAGCAGCAGAATTGCAAAAATTTGTTGTCTTCTCAACCATTTCTTGGCTTCAAACTCCCATATCTCGCGAACGGATTGACCTAACCCAAAAATTCCTATTGCATCTGAAAGTAGAAACTCGCCCGATTACAGCGGTATGTGTATTTTTTCCCTAGGCCATTCTGGTTAAGCGTTTGGAGCATCAGAATTGCGAAAAATTTTTTGCCTTCTCAACCACATCTTGGCTTCAAACTCCCATATCTCGCGAACGGATTGACCTAACCCAAAAATTCCTGTTGCGTCTGAAAGTAGAAACTCGCCCGATTACAACGCTATGTGTATTTTTTCCCTAGGCCATTCTGGTTAAGCGTTTGGAGCATCAGATTTGCGAAAAATTTTTTGCCTTCTCAACCACATCTTGGCTTCAAACTCCCATATCTCGCGAACGGATTGACCTAACCCAAAAATTCCTGTTGCGTCTGAAAGTAGAAACACGCCCGATTACAACGGTATGTGTATTTTTTTCCTAGGCCATTCTGGTTAAGCGTTTGGAGCAGCAGAATTGCGAAAAATTTGTTGTCTTCTCAACCATTTCTTAGCTTCAAAGTCCCATATCTCGCGAACGGATTGACCAAACCCAAAAATTCCTGCTGCGTCTGAAAGTAGAAACTCGTCCGAATACAACGGTATGTGTATTTTTTCCCTAGGCCATTCTGGTTAAGCGTTTGGAGCAGCAGAATTGCAAAAATTTTTTGCCTTCTCAACCATTTCTTGGCTCCAAAGTCCCATATCTCGCGAACGGATTGACCTAACCCAAAAATTCCTATTGCATCTGAAAGTAGAAACTCGCCCGATTACAGCGGTATGTGTATTTTTACCCTAGGCCATTCTGGCTAAGCATTTGGAGCATCAGAATTGCGAAAAATTTGTTGTCTTCTCAACCATTCCTTGGCTTCAAACTCCCATATCTCGCGAACGGATTGACCTAACCCAAAAATTCCTATTGCATCTCAAAGTAGAACCTCGCCCGATTACAACGGTATGTGTATTTTTTTCCTAGGCCATTCTGGTTAAGCGTTTGGAGCAGCAGAATTGCGAAAAATTTGTTGTCTTCTCAACCATTTCTTAGCTTCAAAGTCCCATATCTCGCGAACGGATTGACCAAACCCAAAAATTCCTGCTGCGTCTGAAAGTAGAAACTCGTCCGAATACAACGGTATGTGTATTTTTTCCCTAGGCCATTCTGGTTAAGCGTTTGGAGCAGCAGAATTGCAAAAATTTTTTGCCTTCTCAACCATTTCTTGGCTCCAAAGTCCCATATCTCGCGAACGGATTGACCTAACCCAAAAATTCCTATTGCATCTGAAAGTAGAAACTCGCCCGATTACAGCGGTATGTGTATTTTTACCCAAGGCCATTCTGGCTAAGCATTTGGAGCATCAGAATTGCGAAAAATTTTTTGCCTTCTCAACCACATCTTGGCTTCAAACTCCCATATCTCGCGAACGGATTGACATAACCCAAAAATTCCTGTTGCGTCTGAAAATAGAAACTCGCCCGATTACAACGGTACGTGTACTTTTTCCCTAGCCCATTCTGGTTAAGCGTTTGGAGCAGCAGAATTGCGAAAAATTTGTTGTCTTCTCAACCATTTCTTGGCTTCAAAGTCCCATATCTCGCGAACGGATTGACCAAACCCAAAAATTCCTGCTGCGTCTGAAAGTAGAAACACGCCCGATTACAACGGTATTTGTATTTTTTCCCTAGGCCATTCTGGTTAAGCGTTTGGAGCAGCAGAATTGCAAAAATTTTTTGCCTTCTCAACCATTTCTTGGCTCCAAAGTCCCATATCTCGCGAACGGATTGACCTAACCCAAAAATTCCTATTGCATCTCAAAGTAGAAACTCGCCCGATTACAGCGGTATGTGTATTTTTTCCCTAGGCCATTCTGGTTAAGCGTTTGGAGCATCAGAATTGCGAAAAATTTTTTGCCTTCTCAACCACATCTTGGCTTCAAACTCCCATATCTCGCGAACGGATTGACCTAACCCAAAAATTCCTGTTGCGTCTGAAAGTAGAAACACGCCCGATTACAAAGCTATGTGTATTTTTTCCCTAGGCCATTCTGGTTAAGCGTTTGGAGCAGCAGAATTGCGAAAAATTTTTTGCCTTCTCAACCATTTCTTGGCTTCAAAGTCCCATATCTCGCGAACGGATTGACCTAACCCAAAAATTCCTATTGCATCTGAAAGTAGAAACTCGCCCGATTACAACGGTATGTGTATTTTTTTCCTAGGCCATTCTGGTTAAGCGTTTGGAGCAGCAGAATTGCGAAAAATTTGTTGTCTTCTCAACCATTTCTTAGCTTCAAAGTCCCATATCTCGCGAACGGATTGACCAAACCCAAAAATTCCTGCTGCGTCTGAAAGTAGAAACACGCCCGATTACAACGGTATTTGTATTTTTTCCCTAGGCCATTCTGGTTAAGCGTTTGGAGCAGCAGAATTGCAAAAATTTTTTGCCTTCTCAACCATTTCTTGGCTCCAAAGTCCCATATCTCGCGAACGGATTGACCTAACCCAAAAATTCCTATTGCATCTCAAAGTAGAAACTCGCCCGATTACAGCGGTATGTGTATTTTTTCCCTAGGCCATTCTGGTTAAGCGTTTGGAGCATCAGAATTGCGAAAAATTTTTTGCCTTCTCAACCACATCTTGGCTTCAAACTCCCGTATTTCGCGAACGGATTGACCTAACCCAAAAATTCCTGTTGCGTCTGAAAGTAGAAACTCGCCCGATTACAACGCTATGTGTATTTTTTCCCTAGGCCATTCTGGTTAAGCGTTTGGAGCAGCAGAATTGCGAAAAATTTTTTGCCTTCTCAACCATTTCTTGGCTTCAAAGTCCCATATCTCGCGAACGGATTGACCTAACCCAAAAATTCCTATTGCATCTGAAAGTAGAAACTCGCCCGATTACAACGGTATGTGTATTTTCTTCCTAGGCCATTCTGGTTAAGCGTTTGGAGCAGCAGAAGTGCGAAAAATTTGTTGTCTTCTCAACCATTTCCTGGCTTCAAACTCCCATATCTCGCGAACGGATTGACCTAACCCAAAAATTCCTATTGCATCTGAAAGTAGAAACTCGCCCGATTACAACTGTATGTGTATTTTTGCCCTAGGCCATTCTGGTTAAGCGTTTGGATCTGCAGAATTGCGAAAAATTGTATGCCTTCTCAACCATTTCTTGGCTTCAAACTCCCATATCTCGCGAACGAATTGATCTAACCCAAAAATTCCTGTTGCGTCTGAAAGTAGAAACTCGCCCGATTACAACGCTATGTGTATTTTTTCCCTAGGCCATTCTGGTTAAGCGTTTGGAGCAGCAGAATTGCGAAAAATTTGTTGTCTTCTCAACCATTTCTTAGATTCAAAGTCCCATATCTCGCGAACGGATTGACCAAACCCAAAAATTCCTGCTGCGTCTGAAAGTAGAAACTCGCCCGATTACAACGGTATGTGTATTTTTTCCCTAGGCCATTCTGGTTAAGCGTTTGGAGCAGCAGAATTGCAAAAATTTTTTGCCTTCTCAACCATTTCTTGGCTCCAAAGTCCCATATCTCGCGAACGGATTGACCTAACCCAAAAATTCCTATTGCATCTGAAAGTAGAAACTCGCCCGATTACAGCGGTATGTGTATTTTTTCCCTAGGCCATTCTGGTTAAGCGTTTGGAGCAGCAGAATTGCGAAAAATTTTTTGCCTTCTCAACCATTTCTTGGCTTCAAAGTCCCATATCTCGCGAACGGATTGACCTAACCCAAAAATTCCTATTGCATCTGAAAGTAGAAACTCGCCCGATTACAACTGTATGTGTATTTTCTTCCTAGGCCATTCTGGTTAAGCGTTTGGAGCAGCAGAAGTGCGACAAATTTGTTGTCTTCTCAACCATTTCTTAGCTTCAAACTCCCATATCTCGCGAACGGAT
>NW_027479733.1:0-72079 GCF_051014685.1 Ptiloglossa arizonensis
AGCTGGTTTGGGAGCGGGGCAGAATTGCGAAAAATTTTTTGGCTTCTCATCCATTTCTTGGATTCCAAAACTCCCATATCTCGCGAACGGGTTGACCTCAACCCAAAAATTCCTGTTGCGTCTGAAAGTAGAAACTCGCCCTGATTACAACGGTATGTGTATTTTTTCCCCTAGGCCATTCTGGTTAAGCGTTTGGAGCAGCAGAATTGCGAAAAATTTTTTGCCCTTCTCAACCATTTCTTGGCTTCAAAACTCCCATATCTCGCGAACGGATTGACCTAACCCAAAAATTCCTATTGCATCTGAAAGTAGAAACTCGCTCCGATTACAACGGTATGTGTATTTTTTCCCTAGGCTCATTCTGGATAAGCGTTTGGAGCAGCAGAAGTGCGAAAAATTTTTTGCCTTCTCAACCATTTTCTTGGCTTCAAACCCCCATATCTCGCGAACGGATTGACACCTAAACCCAAAAAATTCCTATTGCATCTGAAAGTAGAAACTCGCCCGAATACAACGGGTATGTGTATTTTTTCCCTAGGACCATTTCTGGTTAAACGTTTGGAGCAGCAGAATTGCGAAAATTTTTTGCCTTCTCAACCATTTCTTGGTTTCAATCTCCCATATCGCGCAAACGGGATTGACATAACCCAAAAATTCCTATTGCATCTGAAAGTAGAATCTCGCCCGATTACAGCGGTATGTGTATTTTTTCCCTAGGCCATTCTGGTTAAGCGTTTGCAGCAGCAGAATTGCGAAAAATTTTTTGACTTCTCAACCATTTCATTGGCTTCAAACTCGCATATCTCGCGAACGGACTGACCCAACCCAAATATTCCTGTTGCATCTGAAAGTAGAAACTCGTCTCGATTACAACGATATGGGTATTTTTTCCCTAGGCCATTCTGGTTAAAGCGTTTGGAGCAGCAGAATTGCGAAAAATTTATTTGCCTTCCAATCCATTTCTTGGATTCAAACTCCCATAACTCGCGAACGGATTGACCCTAACCCAAAAATTCCTGTTGCGTCTGATAGTAGAAACTCGCCCGATTACAACGGTATGGTGTATTTTTTCCCTAGGCCATTCTGGTTAAGCGTTTGGAGCTGCAGAATTGCGAAAAATTTTTTGCCTTCTCATCCATTTCTTGGATTCAAACTCCCATATCTCGCGAACGGATTGACCTAACCCAAAAATTTCCTATTGCACCTGAAAGTAGAAACTCGCCCGATTGCAAAGGTATGTGTATTTTTTTCCCTAGGCCATTCTGGTTAAGCGTTTGGAGCAGCAGAAGTACGAAAAATTTTTTTCCTTCTCAACCAGTTCTTGGCTTCAAACTCCATATCTCGCGAACGATTGACCTAACCCAAAAATTCCTATTGCATCTGAAAGTAGAAACTCGCCCAGAATACAACGGTATGTGTATTTTTTCCCTAGGCCACTCTGGTTAAGCGTTTTGGAGCAGCAGAATTGCGAAAAATTTTTTGCCTTCTCAACCATTTCTTGGTTTCAAACTCCCATATCTCGCAAAACGGATTGACCTAACCCAAAAATTCCTATTGCATCTGAAAGTAGAATCTCGCCCGATTTACAGCGGTATGTGTATTTTTTCCCAAGGCCATTCTGGTTAAGCGTTTGGAGCAGCAGAATTGCGAAAAAATTTTTTGCCTTCCAATCCATTTCTTGGATTCAAACTCCCATATCTCGCCGAACGGATTGACCTAACCCAAAAATTCTGTTGCGTCTGATAGTAGAAACTCGCCCGATTACAACGGTATGAGTATTTTTTCCCTAGGCCATTCTTGTTAAGCGTTTGGAGCAGCAGAAATTGGCGAAAAATTTTTTGCCTTCTCAACCATTTCTTGGCTTCAAACTCCCATATCTCGCGAACGGATTGACCTAACCCAAAAATTCCTATTGCAACTGAAAGTAGAAACTCGCCCGATTACAAAGGTATGTGTATTTTTTCCCTAGGCCATTCTGGTTAAGCGGTTTTGGAGCAGCAGAAGTGCGAAAAATTTTTTGCCTTCTCAACCATTTCTTGGCTCAAACTCCCATATCTCGCGAACGGATTGACCTAACCCAAAAATTCCTATTGCATCTGAAAGAAGAAACTCGCCCGAATACAACGGTATGTGTATTTTTTTCCCTAGGCCATTCTGGTTAAGCGTTTGGAGCAGCAGAATTGCGAAAAATTTTTTGCCTTCTCAAACATTTCTTGGTTTCAAACTCCCATATCTCGCAAACGGATTGACCTAACCCAAAAGTTCCTATTGCATCTGAAAGTAGAATCTCGCCCGATTACAGCGGTATGTGTATTTTTTCCCTAGGCCATCTGGTGTTAAGCGCTTTGGAGCAGCAGAATTGCAAAAAATTTTTTGCCTTCTCAACCATTTCTTAGCTTCAAACTCCCATATCTCGCGAACGGATTGACCTAACCCAAAATTCCTATTGCATCTGAAAGTAAGAAGCTCGCCCGATTACAGCGGTATGTGTATTTTCTCCCTAGGCCATTCTGGTTAAGCGTTTGGAGCAGCAGCATTGCGAAAAATTTTTTGCCTTCTCAACCATTTCTTGGCTTCAAACTCCCCATATCTCGCAAACGGATTGACCTAACCCAAAAAATTCCTATTACATCTCAAAGTAGTATCTCGCCGATTACAGCGGTATGTGTATTTTTCCCTAGGCAATTCTGGTTAAGCGTTTGGAGCAGCAGAAGTGCGAAAATTTTTTGCCTTCTCAACCATTTCTTGGCTTCAAACCCCCATATCTCGCGAACGGATTGACCTAACCCAAAAATTCCTATTGCATCTGAAAGTAGAAACTCGCCCGAATACAACGGTATGTGTATTTTTTTCCCTAGGCCATTCTGGTTAAACGTTTGGAGCAGCAGGAATTGCGAGAAAATTTTTTGCCCTTCTCAACCATTTCTTGGTTTCAAACTCCCATATCTCGCAAACGGATTGACATAACCCAAAAATTCCTATTGCATCTGAAAGTAGAATCTCGCCGATTACAGCGGTATGTGTATTTTTTCCCTAGGCCATTCTGGTTAAGCGTTTGGCAGCAGCAGAATTGCGAAAAAATTTTTTGACTTCTCAACCATTTCTTGGCTTCAAACTCGCATATCTCGCGAACGGACTGACCCAACACCAAATATTCGATTTCCTGTTGCATCTGAAAAGTAGAAACTCGTCCGATTACAACGATATGGGTATTTTTTTCCCTAGGCCATTCTGGTTAAGCTGTTTGGAGCAGCAGAGAATTGCGAAAAAATTTTTGCCTTCAATCCATTTCTTGGATTCAAACTCCATATCTCGCGAACGGATTGACCTAACCCAAAAATTCCTGTTGCGTCTGATAGTAGAAACTCGCCCGATTACAACGGTATGTGTATTTTTTCCCTAGGCCATTCTGGTTAAGCGTTTGGAGCAGCAGAAGTACGAAAAATTTTTTGCCTTCTCAACCATTTCTTGGCTTCAAACTCCCATATCTCGCGAACGGATTGACCTAACCCAAAAATTCCTATTGCATCTGAAAGTAGAAACTCGCCCGAATACAACGGTATGTGTATTTTTTCCCTAGGCCACTCTGGTTAAGCGTTTGGAGCAGCAGAATTGCGAAAAATTTTTTGCCTTCTCAACCATTTCTTGGTTTCAAACTCCCATATCTCGCAAACGGATTGACCTAACCCAAAAATTCCTATTGCATCTGAAAGTAGAATCTCGCCCGATTACAGCGGTATGTGTATTTTTTCCCTAGGCCATTCTGGTTAAGCGCTTGGAACAGCAGAATTGCTAAAAATTTTTTGCCTTCTCAACCATTTCTTAGCTTCAAACTCCCATATCTCGCGAACGGATTGACCTAACCCAAAAATTCCTATTACATCTCAAAGTAGTATCTCGCCCGATTACAGCGGTATGTGTATTTTTTCCCTAGGCATTTCTGGTTAAGCGTTTGGAGCAGCAGAATTGCGAAAAAATTTTTGCCTTCTCAATCATTTCTTAGCTTCAAACTCCCATATCTCGCGAACGGATTGACCTAACCCAAAAATTCCTATTGCATCTGAAAGTAGAAACTCGGCCGATTACAACGGTATGTATATTTTTTCCCTAGGCCATTCTGGTTAAGCGTTTGGAGCAGCAGAATTGCGAAAAATTTTTTGCCTTCTCATCTATTTCTTGGATTCAAACTCCCATATCTCGCGAACGGGTTGACCTAACCCAAAAATTCCTGTTGCGTCTGAAAGTAGAAACTCGCCCGATTACAACGGTATGTGTATTTCTTCCCTAGGCCATTCTGGTTATGCGTTTGGAGCAGCAGAAATGCGAGAAATTTGTTGTCTTCTCAACCATTTCTTAGCTTCAAACTCCCATATCTCGCGAACGGATTGACCTAACCCAAAAATTCCTATTGCATCTGAAAGTAGAAACTCGCCCGATTACAACGGTATGTGTATTTTTTCCCTAGGCCATTCTGGTTAAGCGTTTGGAGCAGCAGAATTGCGAAAAATTTTTTGCCTTCTCAACCATTTCTTGGCTTCAAACTCCCATATCTCGCGAACGGATTGACCTAACCCAAAAATTCCTATTGCATCTGAAAGTAGAATCTCGCCCGATTACAGCGGTATGTGTATTTTTTCCCTAGGCCATTCTGGTTAAGCGCTTGGAGCAGCAGAATTGCTAAAAATTTTTTGCCTTCTCAACCATTTCTTAGCTTCAAACTCCCATATCTCGCGAACGGATTGACTTAACCCAAAAATTCCTATTGCATCTGAAAGTAGAAACTCGCCCGATTACAGCGGTATGTGTATTTTCTCCCTAGGCCATTCTGGTTAAGCGTTTGGAGCAGCAGCATTGCGAAAAATTTTTTGCCTTCTCAACCATTTCTTGGCTTCAAACTCCCATATCTCGCAAACGGATTGACCTAACCCAAAAATTCCTATTACATCTCAAAGTAGTATCTCGCCCGATTACAGCGGTATGTGTATTTTTTCCCTAGGCATTTCTGGTTAAGCGTTTGGAGCAGCAGAATTGCGAAAAATTTTTTGCCTTCTCAATCATTTCTTAGCTTCAAACTCCCATATCTCGCGAACGGATTGACCTAACCCAAAAATTCCTATTGCATCTGAAAGTAGAAACTCGGCCGATTACAACGGTATGTATATTTTTTCCCTAGGCCATTCTGGTTAAGCGTTTGGAGCAGCAGAATTGCGAAAAATTTTTTGCCTTCTCATCTATTTCTTGGATTCAAACTCCCATATCTCGCGAACGGGTTGACCTAACCCAAAAATTCCTGTTGCGTCTGAAAGTAGAAACTCGCCCGATTACAACGGTATGTGCATTTCTTCCCTAGGCCATTCTGGTTATGCGTTTGGAGCAGCAGAAATGCGAAAAATTTGTTGTCTTCTCAACCATTTCTTAGCTTCAAACTCCCATATCTCGCGAACGGATTGACCTAACCCAAAAATTCCTATTGCATCTGAAAGTAGAAACTCGCCCGATTACAACGGTATGTGTATTTTTTCCCTAGGCCATTCTGGTTAAGCGTTTGGAGCAGCAGAATTGCGAAAAATTTTTTGCCTTCTCAACCATTTCTTGGCTTCAAACTCCCATATCTCGCGAACGGATTGACCTAACCCAAAATTTCCTATTGCATCTGAAAGTAGAAACTCGCCCGATTACAGCGGTATGTGTATTTTTTCCCGAGGCCATTCTGGTTAAGCGTTTGGAGCAGCAGAATTGCGAAAAATTTTTTGCCTTCTCAACCATTTCTTGGCTTCAAACTCCCATGTCTCGCGAACGGATTGACCTAACCCAAAAATTCCTATTGCATCTGAAAGTAGAAACTCGCCCGATTACAGCGATGTGGGTATTTTTTCCCTAGGCCATTCTGGTTAAGCGTTTGGAGCAGCAGAATTGCGAAAAATTTGTTGTCTTTTCAACCATTTCTTAGATTCAAACTCGCATATCTCACGAACGGATTGACCTAACCCAAAAATTCTTATTGCATCTGAAAGTAGACACTAGCCCGATTACAACGGTATGTGTATTTTTTCCCTAGGCCATTCTGGTTAAGCGTTTGGAGCAGCAGAAATGCGAAAAATTTTTTACCTTCTCATCCATTTCTTGGCTTCAAACTCCCATATCTCGCGAACGGATTGACCTAACCCAAAAATTCCCGTAGCGTCTGAAAGTAGAAACTCGCCCGATTACAACGGTATGTGTATTTTTTCCCTAGGCCATTCTGGTTAAGCGTTTGGATTAGCAGAATTGCGATAAATTTTTTGCCTTCTGAACCATTTCTTGGCTTCAAACTCCCATATCTCGCGAACGGATTGACCTAACCCAAAAATTCCTATTGCATCTGAAAGTAGAAACTCGCCCGATTACAACGGTATGTGTATTTTTTCCCTAGGCCATTCTGGTTAAGCGTTTGGAGCAGCAGAATTGCGAAAAATTTTTTGCCTTCTCAACCATTTCTTGGATTCAAACTCCCATATCTCGCGAACGGATTGACCTAACCCAAAAATTCCTGTTGCGTCGGAAAGTAGAAACTCGCCTGATTACCACGGTATGTGTATTTTTTCCCTAGGCCATTTTGGTTAAGCGTTTGGAGCAGCAGAATTGCGAAAAATTTTTTGCCTTCTCAATCATTTCTTAGCTTCAAACTCCCATATCTCGCGAACGGATTGACCTAACCCTAAAATTCCTATTGCATCTGAAAGTAGAAACTCGGCCGATTACAACGGTATGTATATTTTTTCCCTAGGCCATTCTGGTTAAGCGTTTGGAGCAGCAGAATTGCGAAAAATTTTTTGCCTTCTCATCCATTTCTTGGATTCAAACTCCCATATCTCGCAAACGGATTGACCTAACCCAAAAATTCCTATTGCATCTGAAAGTAGAATCTCGCCCGATTACAGCGGTATGTGTATTTTTTCCCTAGGCCATTCTGGTTAAGCGCTTGGAGCAGCAGAATTGCTAAAAATTTTTTGCCTTCTCAACCATTTCTTAGCTTCAAACTCCCATATCTCGCGAACGGATTGACCTAACCCAAAAATTCCTATTGCATCTGAAAGTAGAAACTCGCCCGATTACAGCGGTATGTGTATTTTCTCCCTAGGCCATTCTGGTTAAGCGTTTGGAGCAGCAGCATTGCGAAAAATTTTTTGCCTTCTCAACCATTTCTTGGCTTCAAACTCCCATATCTCGCGAACGGATTGACCTAACCCAAAAATTCCCGTAGCGTCTGAAAGTAGAAACTCGCCCGATTACAACAGTATCTGTATTTTTTCCCCAGCCCATTCTGGTTAAGCGTTTGTATCAGCAGAATTGCGAAAAATTTGTTGTCTTCTCAACCATTACTTAGCTTCAAAGTCCCATATCTCGCGAACGGATTGACCAAACCCAAAAATTCCTGCTGCGTCTGAAGGTAGAAACTCGCCCGATTACAACTGTATGCGTATTTTTTCCCTAGGCCATTCTGGTTAAGCGTTTGGAGCAGCAGCATTGCGAAAAATTTTTTGCCTTCTCAACCATTTCTTGGCTTCAAACTCCCATATCTCGCGAACGGATTGACCTAACCCAAAAATTCCTATTGCATCTGAAAGTAGAAACTCGCCCGATTACAGCGGTATGTGTATTTTTTCCCGAGGCCATTCTGGTTAAGCGTTTGGAGCAGCAGAATTGCGAAAAATTTTTTGCCTTCTCAACCATTTCTTGGCTTCAAACTCCCATGTCTCGCGAACGGATTGACCTAACCCAAAAATTCCTATTGCATCTGAAAGTAGAAACTCGCCCGATTACAGCGATGTGGGTATTTTTTCCCTAGGCCATTCTGGTTAAGCGTTTGGAGCAGCAGAATTGCGAAAAATTTGTTGTCTTTTCAACCATTTCTTAGATTCAAACTCGCATATCTCACGAATGGATTGACCTAACCCAAAAATTCTTATTGCATCTGAAAGTAGACACTAGCCCGATTACAACGGTATGTGTATTTTTTCCCTAGGCCATTCTGGTTAAGCGTTTGGAGCAGCAGAAATGCGAAAAATTTTTTACCTTCTCATCCATTTCTTGGCTTCAAACTCCCATATCTCGCGAACGGATTGACCTAACCCAAAAATTCCCGTAGCGTCTGAAAGTAGAAACTCGCCCGATTACAACAGTATGTGTATTTTTTCCCCAGCCCATTCTGGTTAAGCGTTTGTATCAGCAGAATTGCGAAAAATTTGTTGTCTTCTCAACCATTACTTAGCTTCAAAGTCCCATATCTCGCGAACGGATTGACCAAACCCAAAAATTCCTGCTGCGTCTGAAGGTAGAAACTCGCCCGATTACAACTGTATGCGTATTTTTTCCCTAGGCCATTCTGGTTAAGCGTTTGGAGCAGCAGCATTGCGAAAAATTTGTTGTCTTCTCAACCATTTCTTAGTTTCAAACTCGCATATCTCGCGAACGGATTGACCTAACCCAAAAATTCCTATTGCCTCTGAAAGTAGAAACTAGCCCGATTACAACCGTATGTGTATTTTCTCCCTAGGCCATTCTGGTTAAGCGTTTGGATTAGCAGAATTGCGATAAATTTTTTGCCTTCTGAACCATTTCTTGGCTTCAAACTCCCATATCTCGCGAACGGATTGACCTAACCCAAAAATTCCTATTGCATCTGAAAGTAGAAACTCGCCCGATTACAACGGTATGTGTATTTTTTCCCTAGGCCATTCTGGTTAAGCGTTTGGAGCAGCAGAATTGCGAAAAATTTTTTGCCTTCTCAACCATTTCTTGGATTCAAACTCCCATATCTCGCGAACGGATTGACCTAACCCAAAAATTCCTGTTGCGTCGGAAAGTAGAAACTCGCCTGATTACCACGGTATGTGTATTTTTTCCCTAGGCCATTTTGGTTAAGCGTTTGGAGCAGCAGAATTGCGAAAAATTTTTTGCCTTCTCAATCATTTCTTAGCTTCAAACTCCCATATCTCGCGAACGGATTGACCTAACCCTAAAATTCCTATTGCATCTGAAAGTAGAAACTCGGCCGATTACAACGGTATGTATATTTTTTCCCTAGACCATTCTGGTTAAGCGTTTGGAGCAGCAGAATTGCGAAAAATTTTTTGCCTTCTCATCCATTTCTTGGATTCAAACTCCCATATCTCGCAAACGGATTGACCTAACCCAAAAATTCCTATTGCATCTGAAAGTAGAATCTCGCCCGATTACAGCGGTATGTGTATTTTTTCCCTAGGCCATTCTGGTTAAGCGCTTGGAGCAGCAGAATTGCTAAAAATTTTTTGCCTTCTCAACCATTTCTTAGCTTCAAACTCCCATATCTCGCGAACGGATTGACCTAACCCAAAAATTCCTATTGCATCTGAAAGTAGAAACTCGCCCGATTACAGCGGTATGTGTATTTTCTCCCTAGGCCATTCTGGTTAAGCGTTTGGAGCAGCAGCATTGCGAAAAATTTTTTGCCTTCTCAACCATTTCTTGGCTTCAAACTCCCATATCTCGCGAACGGATTGACCTAACCCAAAAATTCCTATTGCATCTGAAAGTAGAAACTCGCCCGATTACAGCGGTATGTGTATTTTTTCCCGGGGCCATTCTGGTTAAGCGTTTGGAGCAGCAGAATTGCGAAAAATTTTTTGCCTTCTCAACCATTTCTTGGCTTCAAACTCCCATATCTCGCAAACGGATTGACCTAACCCAAAAATTCCTATTGCATCTCAAAGTAGAATCTCGCCCGATTACAGCGGTATGTGTATTTTTTCCCTAGGCAATTCTGGTTAAGCGTTTGGAGCAGCAGAATTGCGACCAATTTTTTGCCTTCTCAACCATTTCTTGGCTTCAAACTCCCATATCTCGCGAACGGATTGACCTAACCCAAAAATTCCCGTAGCGTCTGAAAGTAGAAACTCGCCCGATTACAACAGTATGTGTATTTTTTCCCCAGCCCATTCTGGTTAAGCGTTTGTATCAGCAGAATTGCGAAAAATTTGTTGTCTTCTCAACCATTGCTTAGCTTCAAAGTCCCATATCTCGCGAACGGATTGACCAAACCCAAAAATTCCTGCTGCGTCTGAAGGTAGAAACTCGCCCGATTACAACTGTATGCGTATTTTTTCCCTAGGCCATTCTGGTTAAGCGTTTGGAGCAGCAGCATTGCGAAAAATTTTTTGCCTTCTCAACCATTTCTTGGCTTCAAACTCCCATATCTCGCGAACGGATTGACCTAACCCAAAAATTCCTATTGCATCTGAAAGTAGAAACTCGCCCGATTACAGCGGTATGTGTATTTTTTCCCGAGGCCATTCTGGTTAAGCGTTTGGAGCAGCAGAATTGCGAAAAATTTTTTGCCTTCTCAACCATTTCTTGGCTTCAAACTCCCATATCTCGCGAACGGATTGACCTAACCCAAAATTTCCTATTGCATCTGAAAGTAGAAACTCGCCCGATTACAGCGGTATGTGTATTTTTTCCCGAGGCCATTCTGGTTAAGCGTTTGGAGCAGCAGAATTGCGAAAAATTTTTTGCCTTCTCAACCATTTCTTGGCTTCAAACTCCCATGTCTCGCGAACGGATTGACCTAACCCAAAAATTCCTATTGCATCTGAAAGTAGAAACTCGCCCGATTACAGCGATGTGGGTATTTTTTCCCTAGGCCATTCTGGTTAAGCGTTTGGAGCAGCAGAATTGCGAAAAATTTGTTGTCTTTTCAACCATTTCTTAGATTCAAACTCGCATATCTCACGAACGGATTGACCTAACCCAAAAATTCTTATTGCATCTGAAAGTAGACACTAGCCCGATTACAACGGTATGTGTATTTTTTCCCTAGGCCATTCTGGTTAAGCGTTTGGAGCAGCAGAAATGCGAAAAATTTTTTACCTTCTCATCCATTTCTTGGCTTCAAACTCCCATATCTCGCGAACGGATTGACCTAACCCAAAAATTCCCGTAGCGTCTGAAAGTAGAAACTCGCCCGATTACAACGGTATGTGTATTTTTTCCCTAGGCCATTCTGGTTAAGCGTTTGGATTAGCAGAATTGCGATAAATTTTTTGCCTTCTGAACCATTTCTTGGCTTCAAACTCCCATATCTCGCGAACGGATTGACCTAACCCAAAAATTCCTATTGCATCTGAAAGTAGAAACTCGCCCGATTACAACGGTATGTGTATTTTTTCCCTAGGCCATTCTGGTTAAGCGTTTGGAGCAGCAGAATTGCGAAAAATTTTTTGCCTTCTCAACCATTTCTTGGATTCAAACTCCCATATCTCGCGAACGGATTGACCTAACCCAAAAATTCCTGTTGCGTCGGAAAGTAGAAACTCGCCTGATTACCACGGTATGTGTATTTTTTCCCTAGGCCATTTTGGTTAAGCGTTTGGAGCAGCAGAATTGCGAAAAATTTTTTGCCTTCTCAATCATTTCTTAGCTTCAAACTCCCATATCTCGCGAACGGATTGACCTAACCCTAAAATTCCTATTGCATCTGAAAGTAGAAACTCGGCCGATTACAACGGTATGTATATTTTTTCCCTAGGCCATTCTGGTTAAGCGTTTGGAGCAGCAGAATTGCGAAAAATTTTTTGCCTTCTCATCCATTTCTTGGATTCAAACTCCCATATCTCGCAAACGGATTGACCTAACCCAAAAATTCCTATTGCATCTGAAAGTAGAATCTCGCCCGATTACAGCGGTATGTGTATTTTTTCCCTAGGCCATTCTGGTTAAGCGCTTGGAGCAGCAGAATTGCTAAAAATTTTTTGCCTTCTCAACCATTTCTTAGCTTCAAACTCCCATATCTCGCGAACGGATTGACCTAACCCAAAAATTCCTATTGCATCTGAAAGTAGAAACTCGCCCGATTACAGCGGTATGTGTATTTTCTCCCTAGGCCATTCTGGTTAAGCGTTTGGAGCAGCAGCATTGCGAAAAATTTTTTGCCTTCTCAACCATTTCTTGGCTTCAAACTCCCATATCTCGCGAACGGATTGACCTAACCCAAAAATTCCCGTAGCGTCTGAAAGTAGAAACTCGCCCGATTACAACAGTATGTGTATTTTTTCCCCAGCCCATTCTGGTTAAGCGTTTGTATCAGCAGAATTGCGAAAAATTTGTTGTCTTCTCAACCATTACTTAGCTTCAAAGTCCCATATCTCGCGAACGGATTGACCAAACCCAAAAATTCCTGCTGCGTCTGAAGGTAGAAACTCGCCCGATTACAACTGTATGCGTATTTTTTCCCTAGGCCATTCTGGTTAAGCGTTTGGAGCAGCAGCATTGCGAAAAATTTGTTGCCTTCTCAACCATTTCTTGGCTTCAAACTCCCATATCTCGCGAACGGATTGACCTAACCCAAAAATTCCTATTGCATCTGAAAGTAGAAACTCGCCCGATTACAGCGGTATGTGTATTTTTTCCCGAGGCCATTCTGGTTAAGCGTTTGGAGCAGCAGAATTGCGAAAAATTTTTTGCCTTCTCAACCATTTCTTGGCTTCAAACTCCCATGTCTCGCGAACGGATTGACCTAACCCAAAAATTCCTATTGCATCTGAAAGTAGAAACTCGCCCGATTACAGCGATGTGGGTATTTTTTCCCTAGGCCATTCTGGTTAAGCGTTTGGAGCAGCAGAATTGCGAAAAATTTGTTGTCTTTTCAACCATTTCTTAGATTCAAACTCGCATATCTCACGAATGGATTGACCTAACCCAAAAATTCTTATTGCATCTGAAAGTAGACACTAGCCCGATTACAACGGTATGTGTATTTTTTCCCTAGGCCATTCTGGTTAAGCGTTTGGAGCAGCAGAAATGCGAAAAATTTTTTACCTTCTCATCCATTTCTTGGCTTCAAACTCCCATATCTCGCGAACGGATTGACCTAACCCAAAAATTCCCGTAGCGTCTGAAAGTAGAAACTCGCCCGATTACAACAGTATGTGTATTTTTTCCCCAGCCCATTCTGGTTAAGCGTTTGTATCAGCAGAATTGCGAAAAATTTGTTGTCTTCTCAACCATTACTTAGCTTCAAAGTCCCATATCTCGCGAACGGATTGACCAAACCCAAAAATTCCTGCTGCGTCTGAAGGTAGAAACTCGCCCGATTACAACTGTATGCGTATTTTTTCCCTAGGCCATTCTGGTTAAGCGTTTGGAGCAGCAGCATTGCGAAAAATTTGTTGTCTTCTCAACCATTTCTTAGTTTCAAACTCGCATATCTCGCGAACGGATTGACCTAACCCAAAAATTCCTATTGCCTCTGAAAGTAGAAACTAGCCCGATTACAACCGTATGTGTATTTTCTCCCTAGGCCATTCTGGTTAAGCGTTTGGATTAGCAGAATTGCGATAAATTTTTTGCCTTCTGAACCATTTCTTGGCTTCAAACTCCCATATCTCGCGAACGGATTGACCTAACCCAAAAATTCCTATTGCATCTGAAAGTAGAAACTCGCCCGATTACAACGGTATGTGTATTTTTTCCCTAGGCCATTCTGGTTAAGCGTTTGGAGCAGCAGAATTGCGAAAAATTTTTTGCCTTCTCAACCATTTCTTGGATTCAAACTCCCATATCTCGCGAACGGATTGACCTAACCCAAAAATTCCTGTTGCGTCGGAAAGTAGAAACTCGCCTGATTACCACGGTATGTGTATTTTTTCCCTAGGCCATTTTGGTTAAGCGTTTGGAGCAGCAGAATTGCGAAAAATTTTTTGCCTTCTCAATCATTTCTTAGCTTCAAACTCCCATATCTCGCGAACGGATTGACCTAACCCTAAAATTCCTATTGCATCTGAAAGTAGAAACTCGGCCGATTACAACGGTATGTATATTTTTTCCCTAGGCCATTCTGGTTAAGCGTTTGGAGCAGCAGAATTGCGAAAAATTTTTTGCCTTCTCATCCATTTCTTGGATTCAAACTCCCATATCTCGCAAACGGATTGACCTAACCCAAAAATTCCTATTGCATCTGAAAGTAGAATCTCGCCCGATTACAGCGGTATGTGTATTTTTTCCCTAGGCCATTCTGGTTAAGCGCTTGGAGCAGCAGAATTGCTAAAAATTTTTTGCCTTCTCAACCATTTCTTAGCTTCAAACTCCCATATCTCGCGAACGGATTGACCTAACCCAAAAATTCCTATTGCATCTGAAAGTAGAAACTCGCCCGATTACAGCGGTATGTGTATTTTCTCCCTAGGCCATTCTGGTTAAGCGTTTGGAGCAGCAGCATTGCGAAAAATTTTTTGCCTTCTCAACCATTTCTTGGCTTCAAACTCCCATATCTCGCGAACGGATTGACCTAACCCAAAAATTCCTATTGCATCTGAAAGTAGAAACTCGCCCGATTACAGCGGTATGTGTATTTTTTCCCGGGGCCATTCTGGTTAAGCGTTTGGAGCAGCAGAATTGCGAAAAATTTTTTGCCTTCTCAACCATTTCTTGGCTTCAAACTCCCATATCTCGCAAACGGATTGACCTAACCCAAAAATTCCTATTGCATCTCAAAGTAGAATCTCGCCCGATTACAGCGGTATGTGTATTTTTTCCCTAGGCAATTCTGGTTAAGCGTTTGGAGCAGCAGAATTGCGACCAATTTTTTGCCTTCTCAACCATTTCTTGGCTTCAAACTCCCATATCTCGCGAACGGATTGACCTAACCCAAAAATTCCCGTAGCGTCTGAAAGTAGAAACTCGCCCGATTACAACAGTATGTGTATTTTTTCCCCAGCCCATTCTGGTTAAGCGTTTGTATCAGCAGAATTGCGAAAAATTTGTTGTCTTCTCAACCATTGCTTAGCTTCAAAGTCCCATATCTCGCGAACGGATTGACCAAACCCAAAAATTCCTGCTGCGTCTGAAGGTAGAAACTCGCCCGATTACAACTGTATGCGTATTTTTTCCCTAGGCCATTCTGGTTAAGCGTTTGGAGCAGCAGCATTGCGAAAAATTTTTTGCCTTCTCAACCATTTCTTGGCTTCAAACTCCCATATCTCGCGAACGGATTGACCTAACCCAAAAATTCCTATTGCATCTGAAAGTAGAAACTCGCCCGATTACAGCGGTATGTGTATTTTTTCCCGAGGCCATTCTGGTTAAGCGTTTGGAGCAGCAGAATTGCGAAAAATTTTTTGCCTTCTCAACCATTTCTTGGCTTCAAACTCCCATGTCTCGCGAACGGATTGACCTAACCCAAAAATTCCTATTGCATCTGAAAGTAGAAACTCGCCCGATTACAGCGATGTGGGTATTTTTTCCCTAGGCCATTCTGGTTAAGCGTTTGGAGCAGCAGAATTGCGAAAAATTTGTTGTCTTTTCAACCATTTCTTAGATTCAAACTCGCATATCTCACGAACGGATTGACCTAACCCAAAAATTCTTATTGCATCTGAAAGTAGACACTAGCCCGATTACAACGGTATGTGTATTTTTTCCCTAGGCCATTCTGGTTAAGCGTTTGGAGCAGCAGAAATGCGAAAAATTTTTTACCTTCTCATCCATTTCTTGGCTTCAAACTCCCATATCTCGCGAACGGATTGACCTAACCCAAAAATTCCCGTAGCGTCTGAAAGTAGAAACTCGCCCGATTACAACAGTATGTGTATTTTTTCCCCAGCCCATTCTGGTTAAGCGTTTGTATCAGCAGAATTGCGAAAAATTTGTTGTCTTCTCAACCATTACTTAGCTTCAAAGTCCCATATCTCGCGAACGGATTGACCAAACCCAAAAATTCCTGCTGCGTCTGAAGGTAGAAGCTCGCCCGATTACAACTGTATGCGTATTTTTTCCCTAGGCCATTCTGGTTAAGCGTTTGGAGCAGCAGCATTGCGAAAAATTTGTTGTCTTCTCAACCATTTCTTAGTTTCAAACTCGCATATCTCGCGAACGGATTGACCTAACCCAAAAATTCCTATTGCCTCTGAAAGTAGAAACTAGCCCGATTACAACCGTATGTGTATTTTCTCCCTAGGCCATTCTGGTTAAGCGTTTGGATTAGCAGAATTGCGATAAATTTTTTGCCTTCTGAACCATTTCTTGGCTTCAAACTCCCATATCTCGCGAACGGATTGACCTAACCCAAAAATTCCTATTGCATCTGAAAGTAGAAACTCGCCCGATTACAACGGTATGTGTATTTTTTCCCTAGGCCATTCTGGTTAAGCGTTTGGAGCAGCAGAATTGCGAAAAATTTTTTGCCTTCTCAACCATTTCTTGGATTCAAACTCCCATATCTCGCGAACGGATTGACCTAACCCAAAAATTCCTGTTGCGTCGGAAAGTAGAAACTCGCCTGATTACCACGGTATGTGTATTTTTTCCCTAGGCCATTCTGGTTAAGCGTTTGGAGCAGCAGAATTGCGAAAAATTTTTTGCCTTCTCAACCATTTCTTGGCTTCAAAGTCCCATATCTCGCAAACGGATTGACCTAACCCAAAAATTCCTATTACATCTCAAAGTAGAATCTCGCCCGATTACAGCGGTATGTGTATTTTTTCCCTAGGCAATTCTGGTTAAACGTTTGGAGCAGCAGAATTGCGAAAAATTTTTTGCCTTCTCAATCATTTCTCAGCTTCAAACTCCCATATCTCGCGAACGGATTGACCTAACCCAAAAATTCCTATTGCATCTGAAAGTAGAAACTAGGCCGATTACAGCGGTATGTGTATTTTTTCCCTATGCCATTCTGGTTAAGCCTTTGGAGCAGCAGAATTGCGAAAAATTTTTTGCCTTCTCAACCATTTCTTGGCTTCAAACTCCCATATCTCGCGAACGGATTGGCCTAACCCAAAAATTCCTATTGCATCTGAAAGTAGAAACTCGCCCGATTACAGCGGTATGTGTATTTTTTCCCGAGGCCATTCTGGTTAAGCGTTTGGAGCAGCAGAATTGCGAAAAATTTTTTGCCTTCTCAACCATTTCTTGGCTTCAAACTCCCATATCTCGCAAACGGATTGACCTAACCCAAAAATTCCTATTGCATCTCAAAGTAGAATCTCGCCCGATTAAAGCGGTATGTGTATTTTTTCCCTAGGCAATTCTGGTTAAGCGTTTGGAGCAGCAGAATTGCTACAAATTTTTTGCCTTCTCAACCATTTCTTGGCTTCAAACTCCCATATCTCGCGAACGGATTGACCTAACCCAAAAATTCCAATTGCATCTGAAAGAAGAAACCCGCCCGATTACAACGGTATGAGTATTTTTTCCCTAGGCCATTCTGGTTAAGCGTTTGGAGCAGCAGAATTGCGAAAAATTTTTTGCCTTCTCAACCATTTCTTGGTTTCAAACTCCCATATCTCGCAAACGGATTAACCTAACCTAAAAATTCCTATTGCATCTGAAAGTAGAATCTCGCCCGATTACAGCGGTATGTGTATTTTTTCCCTAGGCCATTCTGGTTAAGCGCTTGGAGCAGCAGAATTGCTAAAAATTTTTTGCCTTCTCAACCATTTCTTAGCTTCAAACTCCCATATCTCGCGAACGGATTGACCTAACCCAAAAATTCCTATTGCATCTGAAAGTAGAAACTCGCCCGATTACAGCGGTATGTGTATTTTCTCCCTAGGCCATTCTGGTTAAGCGTTTGGAGCAGCAGCATTGCGAAAAATTTTTTGCCTTCTCAATCATTTCTTAGCTTCAAACTCCCATATCTCGCGAACGGATTGACCTAACCCTAAAATTCCTATTGCATCTGAAAGTAGAAACTCGGCCGATTACAACGGTATGTATATTTTTTCCCTAGGCCATTCTGGTTAAGCGTTTGGAGCAGCAGAATTGCGAAAAATTTTTTGCCTTCTCATCCATTTCTTGGATTCAAACTCCCATATCTCGCAAACGGATTGACCTAACCCAAAAATTCCTATTGCATCTGAAAGTAGAATCTCGCCCGATTACAGCGGTATGTGTATTTTTTCCCTAGGCCATTCTGGTTAAGCGCTTGGAGCAGCAGAATTGCTAAAAATTTTTTGCCTTCTCAACCATTTCTTAGCTTCAAACTCCCATATCTCGCGAACGGATTGACCTAACCCAAAAATTCCTATTGCATCTGAAAGTAGAAACTCGCCCGATTACAGCGGTATGTGTATTTTCTCCCTAGGCCATTCTGGTTAAGCGTTTGGAGCAGCAGCATTGCGAAAAATTTTTTGCCTTCTCAACCATTTCTTGGCTTCAAACTCCCATATCTCGCGAACGGATTGACCTAACCCAAAAATTCCTATTGCATCTGAAAGTAGAAACTCGCCCGATTACAGCGGTATGTGTATTTTTTCCCGGGGCCATTCTGGTTAAGCGTTTGGAGCAGCAGAATTGCGAAAAATTTTTTGCCTTCTCAACCATTTCTTGGCTTCAAACTCCCATATCTCGCAAACGGATTGACCTAACCCAAAAATTCCTATTGCATCTCAAAGTAGAATCTCGCCCGATTACAGCGGTATGTGTATTTTTTCCCTAGGCAATTCTGGTTAAGCGTTTGGAGCAGCAGAATTGCGACAAATTTTTTGCCTTCTCAACCATTTCTTGGCTTCAAACTCCCATATCTCGCGAACGGATTGACCTAACCCAAAAATTCCCGTAGCGTCTGAAAGTAGAAACTCGCCCGATTACAACAGTATGTGTATTTTTTCCCCAGCCCATTCTGGTTAAGCGTTTGTATCAGCAGAATTGCGAAAAATTTGTTGTCTTCTCAACCATTACTTAGCTTCAAAGTCCCATATCTCGCGAACGGATTGACCAAACCCAAAAATTCCTGCTGCGTCTGAAGGTAGAAACTCGCCCGATTACAACTGTATGCGTATTTTTTCCCTAGGCCATTCTGGTTAAGCGTTTGGAGCAGCAGCATTGCGAAAAATTTTTTGCCTTCTCAACCATTTCTTGGCTTCAAACTCCCATATCTCGCGAACGGATTGACCTAACCCAAAAATTCCTATTGCATCTGAAAGTAGAAACTCGCCCGATTACAGCGGTATGTGTATTTTTTCCCGAGGCCATTCTGGTTAAGCGTTTGGAGCAGCAGAATTGCGAAAAATTTTTTGCCTTCTCAACCATTTCTTGGCTTCAAACTCCCATGTCTCGCGAACGGATTGACCTAACCCAAAAATTCCTATTGCATCTGAAAGTAGAAACTCGCCCGATAACAGCGATGTGGGTATTTTTTCCCTAGGCCATTCTGGTTAAGCGTTTGGAGCAGCAGAATTGCGAAAAATTTGTTGTCTTTTCAACCATTTCTTAGATTCAAACTCGCATATCTCACGAACGGATTGACCTAACCCAAAAATTCTTATTGCATCTGAAAGTAGACACTAGCCCGATTACAACGGTATGTGTATTTTTTCCCTAGGCCATTCTGGTTAAGCGTTTGGAGCAGCAGAAATGCGAAAAATTTTTTACCTTCTCATCCATTTCTTGGCTCAAACTCCCATATCTCGCGAACGGATTGACCTAACCCAAAAATTCCCGTAGCGTCTGAAAGTAGAAACTCGCCCGATTACAACAGTATGTGTATTTTTTCCCCAGCCCATTCTGGTTAAGCGTTTGTATCAGCAGAATTGCGAAAAATTTGTTGTCTTCTCAACCATTACTTAGCTTCAAAGTCCCATATCTCGCGAACGGATTGACCAAACCCAAAAATTCCTGCTGCGTCTGAAGGTAGAAACTCGCCCGATTACAACTGTATGCGTATTTTTTCCCTAGGCCATTCTGGTTAAGCGTTTGGAGCAGCAGCATTGCGAAAAATTTGTTGTCTTCTCAACCATTTCTTAGTTTCAAACTCGCATATCTCGCGAACGGATTGACCTAACCCAAAAATTCCTATTGCCTCTGAAAGTAGAAACTAGCCCGATTACAACCGTATGTGTATTTTCTCCCTAGGCCATTCTGGTTAAGCGTTTGGATTAGCAGAATTGCGATAAATTTTTTGCCTTCTGAACCATTTCTTGGCTTCAAACTCCCATATCTCGCGAACGGATTGACCTAACCCAAAAATTCCTATTGCATCTGAAAGTAGAAACTCGCCCGATTACAACGGTATGTGTATTTTTTCCCTAGGCCATTCTGGTTAAGCGTTTGGAGCAGCAGAATTGCGAAAAATTTTTTGCCTTCTCAACCATTTCTTGGATTCAAACTCCCATATCTCGCGAACGGATTGACCTAACCCAAAAATTCCTGTTGCGTCGGAAAGTAGAAACTCGCCTGATTACCACGGTATGTGTATTTTTTCCCTAGGCCATTTTGGTTAAGCGTTTGGAGCAGCAGAATTGCGAAAAATTTTTTGCCTTCTCAACCATTTCTTGGCTTCAAAGTCCCATATCTCGCAAACGGATTGACCTAACCCAAAAATTCCTATTACATCTCAAAGTAGAATCTCGCCCGATTACAGCGGTATGTGTATTTTTTCCCTAGGCAATTCTGGTTAAACGTTTGGAGCAGCAGAATTGCGAAAAATTTTTTGCCTTCTCAATCATTTCTCAGCTTCAAACTCCCATATCTCGCGAACGGATTGACCTAACCCAAAAATTCCTATTGCATCTGAAAGTAGAAACTAGGCCGATTACAGCGGTATGTGTATTTTTTCCCTATGCCATTCTGGTTAAGCCTTTGGAGCAGCAGAATTGCGAAAAATTTTTTGCCTTCTCAACCATTTCTTGGCTTCAAACTCCCATATCTCGCGAACGGATTGGCCTAACCCAAAAATTCCTATTGCATCTGAAAGTAGAAACTCGCCCGATTACAGCGGTATGTGCATTTTTTCCCGAGGCCATTCTGGTTAAGCGTTTGGAGCAGCAGAATTGCGAAAAATTTTTTGCCTTCTCAACCATTTCTTGGCTTCAAACTCCCATATCTCGCAAACGGATTGACCTAACCCAAAAATTCCTATTGCATCTCAAAGTAGAATCTCGCCCGATTACAGCGGTATGTGTATTTTTTCCCTAGGCAATTCTGGTTAAGCGTTTGGAGCAGCAGAATTGCGACAAATTTTTTGCCTTCTCAACCATTTCTTGGCTTCAAACTCCCATATCTCGCGAACGGATTGACCTAACCCAAAAATTCCAATTGCATCTGAAAGAAGAAACCCGCCCGATTACAACGGTATGAGTATTTTTTCCCTAGGCCATTCTGGTTAAGCGTTTGGAGCAGCAGAATTGCGAAAAATTTTTTGCCTTCTCAACCATTTCTTGGTTTCAAACTCCCATATCTCGCAAACGGATTGACCTAACCCAAAAATTCCTATTGCATCTGAAAGTAGAATCTCGCCCGATTACAGCGGTATGTGTATTTTTTCCCTAGGCCATTCTGGTTAAGCGCTTGGAGCAGCAGAATTGCTAAAAATTTTTTGCCTTCTCAACCATTTCTTAGCTTCAAACTCCCATATCTCGCGAACGGATTGACCTAACCCAAAAATTCCTATTGCATCTGAAAGTAGAAACTCGCCCGATTACAGCGGTATGTGTATTTTTTCCCTAGGCAATTCTGGTTAAACGTTTGGAGCAGCAGAATTGCGAAAAATTTTTTGCCTTCTCAATCATTTCTCAGCTTCAAACTCCCATATCTCGCGAACGGATTGACCTAACCCAAAAATTCCTATTGCATCTGAAAGTAGAAACTCGCCCGATTACAGCGGTATGTGTATTTTCTCCCTAGGCCATTCTGGTTAAGCGTTTGGAGCAGCAGAATTGCGAAAAATTTTTTGCCTTCTCAATCATTTCTTAGCTTCAAACTCCCATATCTCGCGAACGGATTGACCTAACCCTAAAATTCCTATTGCATCTGAAAGTAGAAACTCGGCCGATTACAACGGTATGTATATTTTTTCCCTAGGCCATTCTGGTTAAGCGTTTGGAGCAGCAGAATTGCGAAAAATTTTTTGCCTTCTCATCCATTTCTTGGATTCAAACTCCCATATCTCGCAAACGGATTGACCTAACCCAAAAATTCCAATTGCATCTGAAAGAAGAAACCCGCCCGATTACAACGGTATGAGTATTTTTTCCCTAGGCCATTCTGGTTAAGCGTTTGGAGCAGCAGAATTGCGAAAAATTTTTTGCCTTCTCAACCATTTCTTGGTTTCAAACTCCCATATCTCGCAAACGGATTGACCTAACCCAAAAATTCCTATTGCATCTGAAAGTAGAATCTCGCCCGATTACAGCGGTATGTGTATTTTTTCCCTAGGCAATTCTGGTTAAGCGTTTGGAGCAGCAGAATTGCGAAAAATTTTTTGCCTTCTCAATCATTTCTTAGCTTCAAACTCCCATATCTCGCGAACGGATTGACCTAACCCTAAAATTCCTATTGCATCTGAAAGTAGAAACTCGGCCGATTACAACGGTTTGTATATTTTTTCCCTAGGCCATTCTGGTTAAGCGTTTGGAGCAGCAGAATTGCGAAAAATTTTTTGCCTTCTCATCCATTTCTTGGATTCAAACTCCCATATCTCGCAAACGGATTGACCTAACCCAAAAATTCCTATTGCATCTGAAAGTAGAATCTCGCCCGATTACAGCGGTATGTGTATTTTTTCCCTAGGCCATTCTGGTTAGGCGCTTGGAGCAGCAGAATTGCTAAAAATTTTTTGCCTTCTCAACCATTTCTTAGCTTCAAACTCCCATATCTCGCGAACGGATTGACCTAACCCAAAAATTCCTATTGCATCTGAAAGTAGAAACTCGCCCGATTACAGCGGTATGTGTATTTTCTCCCTAGGCCATTCTGGTTAAGCGTTTGGAGCAGCAGCATTGCGAAAAATTTTTTGCCTTCTCAACCATTTCTTGGCTTCAAACTCCCATATCTCGCAAACGGATTGACCTAACCCAAAAATTCCTATTACATCTCAAAGTAGTATCTCGCCCGATTACAGCGGTATGTGTATTTTTTCCCTAGGCAATTCTGGTTAAGCGTTTGGAGCAGCAGAATTGCGAAAAATTTTTTGCCTTCTCAATCATTTCTTAGCTTCAAACTCCCATATCTCGCGAACGGATTGACCTAACCCAAAAATTCCTATTGCATCTGAAAGTAGAAACTCGCCCGATTACAACGGTATGTGTATTTTTTCCCTAGGCCATTCTGGATAAGCGTTTGGAGCAGCAGAAGTGCGAAAAATTTTTTGCCTTCTCAACCATTTCTTGGCTTCAAACCCCCATATCTCGCGAACGGATTGACCTAACCCAAAAATTTCTATTGCATCTGAAAGTAGAAACTCGCCCGAATACAACGGTATGTGTATTTTTTCCCTAGGCCATTCTGGTTAAACGTTTGGAGCAGCAGAATTGCGAAAAATTTTTTGCCTTCTCAACCATTTCTTGGCTTCAAACCCCCATATCTCGCGAACGGATTGACCTAACCCAAAAATTCCTGTTGCGCCTGAAAGTAGAAACTCGTCCGATTACAACAGTATGCGTATTTTTTCCCTAGGCCATTCTGGTTAAGCGTTTGGAGCAGCAGCATTGCGAAAAATTTGTTGTCTTCTCAACCATTTCTTAGCTTCAAACTCAAATATCTCGCGAACGGATTGACCTAACCCAAAAATTCCTATTGCCTCTGAAAGTAGAAACTAGCCCGATTACAACGGTATGTGTATTTTCTCCCTAGGCCATTCTGGTTAAGCGTTTGGATTAGCAGAATTGCAATAAATTTTTTGCCTTCTGAACCATTTCTTGGCTTCAAACTCCCATATCTCGCGAACGGATTGACCTAACCCAAAAATTCCTATTGCATCTGAGAGTAGAAACTCGCCCGAGTACAACGGTATGTGTATTTTTTCCCTAGGCCATTCTGGTTAAGCGTTTGGAGCAGCAGAATTGCGAAAAATTTTTTGCCTTCTCAACCATTTCTTGGCTTCAAACTCCCATATCTCGCAAACGGATTGACCTAACCCAAAAATTCCTATTGCATCTCAAAGTAGAATCTCGCCCGATTACAGCGGTATGTGTATTTTTTCCCTAGGCAATTCTGGTTAAGCGTTTGGAGCAGCAGAATTGCGACAAATTTTTTGCCTTCTCAACCATTTCTTGGCTTCAAACTCCCATATCTCGCGAACGGATTGACCTAACCCAAAAATTCCAATTGCATCTGAAAGAAGAAACCCGCCCGATTACAACGGTATGAGTATTTTTTCCCTAGGCCATTCTTGTTAAGCGTTTGGAGCAGCAGAATTGCGAAAAATTTTTTGCCTTCTCAACCATTTCTTGGTTTCAAACTCCCATATCTCGCAAACGGATTGACCTAACCCAAAAATTCCTATTGCATCTGAAAGTAGAATCTCGCCCGATTACAGCGATATGTGTATTTTTTCCCTAGGCCATTCTGGTTAAGCGCTTGGAGCAGCAGAATTGCTAAAAATTTTTTGCCTTCTCAACCATTTCTTAGCTTCAAACTCCCATATCTCGCGAACGGATTGACCTAACCCAAAAATTCCTATTGCATCTGATAGTAGAAACTCGGCCGATTACAACGGTATGTATATTTTTTCCCTAGGCCATTCTGGTTAAGCGTTTGGAGCAGCAGCATTGCGAAAAATTTTTTGCCTTCTCAACCATGTCTTGGCTTCAAACTCCCATATCTCGCAAACGGATTGACCTAACCCAAAAATTCCTATTACATCTCAAAGTAGTATCTCGCCCGATTACAGCGGTATGTGTATTTTTTCCCTAGGCAATTCTGGTTAAGCGTTTGGAGCAGCAGAATTGCGAAAAATTTTTTGCCTTCTCAATCATTTCTTAGCTTCAAACTCCCATATCTCGCGAACGGATTGACCTAACCCTAAAATTCCTATTGCATCTGAAAGTAGAAACTCGGCCAATTACAACGGTATGTATATTTTTTCCCTAGGCCATTCTGGTTAAGCGTTTGGAGCAGCAGAATTGCGAAAAATTTTTTGCCTTCTCATCTATTTCTTGGATTCAAACTCCCATATCTCGCGAACGGGTTGACCTAACCCAAAAATTCCTATTGCGTCTGAAAGTAGAAACTCGCCCGATTACAACGGTATGTGTATTTTTTCCCTAGGCCATTCTGGTTAAGCGTTTGGAGCAGCAGACTTGCGAAAAATTTTTTGCCTTCTCAACCATTTCTTGGCTTCAAACTCCCATATCTCGCGAACGGATTGACCTAACCCAAAAATTCCTATTGCATCTAAAAGTAGAAACTCGCCCGATTACAACGGTATGTGTATTTCTTCCCTAGGCCATTCTGGTTATGCGTTTGGAGCAGCAGAAATGCGAGAAATTTGTTGTCTTCTCAACCATTTCTTAGCTTCAAACTCCCATATCTCGCGAACGGATTGACCTAACCCAAAAATTCCTATTGCATCTGAAAGTAGAAACTCGCCCGATTACAACGGTGTGTGTATTTTTTCCCTAGGCCATTCTGGTTAAGCGTTTGGAGCAGCAGAATTGCGAAACATTTTTTGCCTTCTCAACCATTTCTTGGCTTCAAACTCCCATATCTCGCGAACGGATTGACCTAACCCAAAAATTCCTATTGCATCTGAAAGTAGAAACTCGCCCGATTACAACGGTATGTGTATTTTTTCCCTAGGCCATTCTGGTTAGGCGTTTGGAGCAGCAGAATTGCGAAAAATTTTTTGCCTTCTCAACCATTTCTTGGATTCAAACTCCCATATCTCGCGAACGGATTGACCTAACCCAAAAATTCCTATTGCATCTGAAAGTAGAATCTCGCCCGATTACAGCGGTATGTGTATTTTTTCCCTAGGCCATTCTGGTTAAGCGCTTGGAGCAGCAGAATTGCTAAAAATTTTTTGCCTTCTCAACCATTTCTTAGCTTCAAACTCCCATATCTCGCGAACGGATTGACCTAACCCAAAAATTCCTATTGCATCTGAAAGTAGAAACTCGCCCGATTACAGCGGTATGTGTATTTTCTCCCTAGGCCATTCTGGTTAAGCGTTTGGAGCAGCAGCATTGCGAAAAATTTTTTGCCTTCTCAACCATTTCTTGGCTTCAAACTCCCATATCTCGCGAACGGATTGACCTAACCCAAAAATTCCAATTGCATCTGAAAGAAGAAACCCGCCCGATTACAACGGTATGAGTATTTTTTCCCTAGGCCATTCTGGTTAAGCGTTTGGAGCAGCAGAATTGCGAAAAATTTTTTGCCTTCTCAACCATTTCTTGGTTTCAAACTCCCATATCTCGCAAACGGATTGACCTAACCCAAAAATTCCTATTGCATCTGAAAGTAGAATCTCGCCCGATTACAGCGGTATGTGTATTTTTTCCCTAGGCCATTCTGGTTAAACGTTTGGAGCAGCAGAATTGCGAAAAATTTTTTGCCTTCTCAACCATTTCTTGGCTTCAAACCCCCATATCTCGCGAACGGATTGACCTAACCCAAAAATTCCTGTTGCGCCTGAAAGTAGAAACTCGTCCGATTACAACAGTATGCGTATTTTTTCCCTAGGCCATTCTGGTTAAGCGTTTGGAGCAGCAGCATTGCGAAAAATTTGTTGTCTTCTCAACCATTTCTTAGCTTCAAACTCAAATATCTCGCGAACGGATTGACCTAACCCAAAAATTCCTATTGCCTCTGAAAGTAGAAACTAGCCCGATTACAACGGTATGTGTATTTTCTCCCTAGGCCATTCTGGTTAAGCGTTTGGATTAGCAGAATTGCAATAAATTTTTTGCCTTCTGAACCATTTCTTGGCTTCAAACTCCCATATCTCGCGAACGGATTGACCTAACCCAAAAATTCCTATTGCATCTGAGAGTAGAAACTCGCCCGAGTACAACGGTATGTGTATTTTTTCCCTAGGCCATTCTGGTTAAGCGTTTGGAGCAGCAGAATTGCGAAAAATTTTTTGCCTTCTCAACCATTTCTTGGCTTCAAACTCCCATATCTCGCAAACGGATTGACCTAACCCAAAAATTCCTATTGCATCTCAAAGTAGAATCTCGCCCGATTACAGCGGTATGTGTATTTTTTCCCTAGGCAATTCTGGTTAAGCGTTTGGAGCAGCAGAATTGCGACAAATTTTTTGCCTTCTCAACCATTTCTTGGCTTCAAACTCCCATATCTCGCGAACGGATTGACCTAACCCAAAAATTCCAATTGCATCTGAAAGAAGAAACCCGCCCGATTACAACGGTATGAGTATTTTTTCCCTAGGCCATTCTTGTTAAGCGTTTGGAGCAGCAGAATTGCGAAAAATTTTTTGCCTTCTCAACCATTTCTTGGTTTCAAACTCCCATATCTCGCAAACGGATTGACCTAACCCAAAAATTCCTATTGCATCTGAAAGTAGAATCTCGCCCGATTACAGCGATATGTGTATTTTTTCCCTAGGCCATTCTGGTTAAGCGCTTGGAGCAGCAGAATTGCTAAAAATTTTTTGCCTTCTCAACCATTTCTTAGCTTCAAACTCCCATATCTCGCGAACGGATTGACCTAACCCAAAAATTCCTATTGCATCTGATAGTAGAAACTCGGCCGATTACAACGGTATGTATATTTTTTCCCTAGGCCATTCTGGTTAAGCGTTTGGAGCAGCAGCATTGCGAAAAATTTTTTGCCTTCTCAACCATGTCTTGGCTTCAAACTCCCATATCTCGCAAACGGATTGACCTAACCCAAAAATTCCTATTACATCTCAAAGTAGTATCTCGCCCGATTACAGCGGTATGTGTATTTTTTCCCTAGGCAATTCTGGTTAAGCGTTTGGAGCAGCAGAATTGCGAAAAATTTTTTGCCTTCTCAATCATTTCTTAGCTTCAAACTCCCATATCTCGCGAACGGATTGACCTAACCCTAAAATTCCTATTGCATCTGAAAGTAGAAACTCGGCCAATTACAACGGTATGTATATTTTTTCCCTAGGCCATTCTGGTTAAGCGTTTGGAGCAGCAGAATTGCGAAAAATTTTTTGCCTTCTCATCTATTTCTTGGATTCAAACTCCCATATCTCGCGAACGGGTTGACCTAACCCAAAAATTCCTATTGCGTCTGAAAGTAGAAACTCGCCCGATTACAACGGTATGTGTATTTTTTCCCTAGGCCATTCTGGTTAAGCGTTTGGAGCAGCAGACTTGCGAAAAATTTTTTGCCTTCTCAACCATTTCTTGGCTTCAAACTCCCATATCTCGCGAACGGATTGACCTAACCCAAAAATTCCTATTGCATCTAAAAGTAGAAACTCGCCCGATTACAACGGTATGTGTATTTCTTCCCTAGGCCATTCTGGTTATGCGTTTGGAGCAGCAGAAATGCGAGAAATTTGTTGTCTTCTCAACCATTTCTTAGCTTCAAACTCCCATATCTCGCGAACGGATTGACCTAACCCAAAAATTCCTATTGCATCTGAAAGTAGAAACTCGCCCGATTACAACGGTGTGTGTATTTTTTCCCTAGGCCATTCTGGTTAAGCGTTTGGAGCAGCAGAATTGCGAAACATTTTTTGCCTTCTCAACCATTTCTTGGCTTCAAACTCCCATATCTCGCGAACGGATTGACCTAACCCAAAAATTCCTATTGCATCTGAAAGTAGAAACTCGCCCGATTACAACGGTATGTGTATTTTTTCCCTAGGCCATTCTGGTTAGGCGTTTGGAGCAGCAGAATTGCGAAAAATTTTTTGCCTTCTCAACCATTTCTTGGATTCAAACTCCCATATCTCGCGAACGGATTGACCTAACCCAAAAATTCCTATTGCATCTGAAAGTAGAATCTCGCCCGATTACAGCGGTATGTGTATTTTTTCCCTAGGCCATTCTGGTTAAGCGCTTGGAGCAGCAGAATTGCTAAAAATTTTTTGCCTTCTCAACCATTTCTTAGCTTCAAACTCCCATATCTCGCGAACGGATTGACCTAACCCAAAAATTCCTATTGCATCTGAAAGTAGAAACTCGCCCGATTACAGCGGTATGTGTATTTTCTCCCTAGGCCATTCTGGTTAAGCGTTTGGAGCAGCAGCATTGCGAAAAATTTTTTGCCTTCTCAACCATTTCTTGGCTTCAAACTCCCATATCTCGCGAACGGATTGACCTAACCCAAAAATTCCAATTGCATCTGAAAGAAGAAACCCGCCCGATTACAACGGTATGAGTATTTTTTCCCTAGGCCATTCTGGTTAAGCGTTTGGAGCAGCAGAATTGCGAAAAATTTTTTGCCTTCTCAACCATTTCTTGGTTTCAAACTCCCATATCTCGCAAACGGATTGACCTAACCCAAAAATTCCTATTGCATCTGAAAGTAGAATCTCGCCCGATTACAGCGGTATGTGTATTTTTTCCCTAGGCCATTCTGGTTAAGCGCTTGGAGCAGCAGAATTGCTAAAAATTTTTTGCCTTCTCAACCATTTCTTAGCTTCAAACTCCCATATCTCGCGAACGGATTGACCTAACCCAAAAATTCCTATTGCATCTGAAAGTAGAAATTCGCCCGATTACAGCGGTATGTGTATTTTCTCCCTAGGCCATTCTGGTTAAGCGTTTGGAGCAGCAGCATTGCGAAAAATTTTTTGCCTTCTCAACCATTTCTTGGCTTCAAACTCCCATATCTCGCAAACGGATTGACCTAACCCAAAAATTCCTATTACATCTCAAAGTAGTATCTCGCCCGATTACAGCGGTATGTGTATTTTTTCCCTAGGCAATTCTGGTTAAGCGTTTGGAGCAGCAGAATTGCGAAAAATTTTTTGCCTTCTCAATCATTTCTTAGCTTCAAACTCCCATATCTCGCGAACGGATTGACCTAACCCTAAAATTCCTATTGCATCTGAAAGTAGAAACTCGGCCGATTACAACGGTATGTATATTTTTTCCCTAGGCCATTCTGGTTAAGCGTTTGGAGCAGCAGAATTGCGAAAAATTTTTTGCCTTCTCATCCATTTCTTGGATTCAAACTCCCATATCTCGCAAACGGATTGACCTAACCCAAAAATTCCAATTGCATCTGAAAGAAGAAACCCGCCCGATTACAACGGTATGAGTATTTTTTCCCTAGGCCATTCTGGTTAAGCGTTTGGAGCAGCAGAATTGCGAAAAATTTTTTGCCTTCTCAACCATTTCTTGGTTTCAAACTCCCATATCTCGCAAACGGATTGACCTAACCCAAAAATTCCTATTGCATCTGAAAGTAGAATCTCGCCCGATTACAGCGGTATGTGTATTTTTTCCCTAGGCAATTCTGGTTAAGCGTTTGGAGCAGCAGAATTGCGAAAAATTTTTTGCCTTCTCAATCATTTCTTAGCTTCAAACTCCCATATCTCGCGAACGGATTGACCTAACCCTAAAATTCCTATTGCATCTGAAAGTAGAAACTCGGCCGATTACAACGGTTTGTATATTTTTTCCCTAGGCCATTCTGGTTAAGCGTTTGGAGCAGCAGAATTGCGAAAAATTTTTTGCCTTCTCATCCATTTCTTGGATTCAAACTCCCATATCTCGCAAACGGATTGACCTAACCCAAAAATTCCTATTGCATCTGAAAGTAGAATCTCGCCCGATTACAGCGGTATGTGTATTTTTTCCCTAGGCCATTCTGGTTAGGCGCTTGGAGCAGCAGAATTGCTAAAAATTTTTTGCCTTCTCAACCATTTCTTAGCTTCAAACTCCCATATCTCGCGAACGGATTGACCTAACCCAAAAATTCCTATTGCATCTGAAAGTAGAAACTCGCCCGATTACAGCGGTATGTGTATTTTCTCCCTAGGCCATTCTGGTTAAGCGTTTGGAGCAGCAGCATTGCGAAAAATTTTTTGCCTTCTCAACCATTTCTTGGCTTCAAACTCCCATATCTCGCAAACGGATTGACCTAACCCAAAAATTCCTATTACATCTCAAAGTAGTATCTCGCCCGATTACAGCGGTATGTGTATTTTTTCCCTAGGCAATTCTGGTTAAGCGTTTGGAGCAGCAGAATTGCGAAAAATTTTTTGCCTTCTCAATCATTTCTTAGCTTCAAACTCCCATATCTCGCGAACGGATTGACCTAACCCAAAAATTCCTATTGCATCTGAAAGTAGAAACTCGCCCGATTACAACGGTATGTGTATTTTTTCCCTAGGCCATTCTGGATAAGCGTTTGGAGCAGCAGAAGTGCGAAAAATTTTTTGCCTTCTCAACCATTTCTTGGCTTCAAACCCCCATATCTCGCGAACGGATTGACCTAACCCAAAAATTCCTATTGCATCTGAAAGTAGAAACTCGCCCGAATACAACGGTATGTGTATTTTTTCCCTAGGCCATTCTGGTTAAACGTTTGGAGCAGCAGAATTGCGAAAAATTTTTTGCCTTCTCAACCATTTCTTGGTTTCAAACTCCCATATCTCGCAAACGGATTGACATAACCCAAAAATTCCTATTGCATCTGAAAGTAGAATCTCGCCCGATTACAGCGGTATGTGTATTTTTTCCCTAGGCCATTCTGGTTAAGCGTTTGGAGCTGCAGAATTGGGAAAAATTTTTTGCCTTCTCATCCATTTCTTGGATTCAAACTCCCATATCTCGCGCACGGATTGACCTAACCCAAAAATTCCTGTTGCGCCTGAAAGTAGAAACTCGTCCGATTACAACAGTATGCGTATTTTTTCCCTAGGCCATTCTGGTTAAGCGTTTGGAGCAGCAGCATTGCGAAAAATTTGTTGTCTTCTCAACCATTTCTTAGCTTCAAACTCAAATATCTCGCGAACGGATTGACCTAACCCAAAAATTCCTATTGCCTCTGAAAGTAGAAACTAGCCCGATTACAACGGTATGTGTATTTTTTCCCTAGGCAGTTCTGGTTAAGCGTTTGGAGCAGCAGAATTGCGAAAAATTTTTTGCCTTCTCAATCATTTCTTAGCTTCAAACTCCCATATCTCGCGAACGGATTGACCTAACCCTAAAATTCCTATTGCATCTGAGAGTAGAAACTCGCCCGAGTACAACGGTATGTGTATTTTTTCCCTAGGCCATTCTGGTTAAGCGTTTGGAGCAGCAGAATTGCGAAAAATTTTTTGCCTTCTCAACCATTTCTTGGCTTCAAACTCCCATATCTCGCAAACGGATTGACCTAACCCAAAAATTCCTATTGCATCTCAAAGTAGAATCTCGCCCGATTACAGCGGTATGTGTATTTTTTCCCTAGGCAATTCTGGTTAAGCGTTTGGAGCAGCAGAATTGCGACAAATTTTTTGCCTTCTCAACCATTTCTTGGCTTCAAACTCCCATATCTCGCGAACGGATTGACCTAACCCAAAAATTCCAATTGCATCTGAAAGAAGAAACCCGCCCGATTACAACGGTATGAGTATTTTTTCCCTAGGCCATTCTTGTTAAGCGTTTGGAGCAGCAGAATTGCGAAAAATTTTTTGCCTTCTCAACCATTTCTTGGTTTCAAACTCCCATATCTCGCAAACGGATTGACCTAACCCAAAAATTCCTATTGCATCTGAAAGTAGAATCTCGCCCGATTACAGCGATATGTGTATTTTTTCCCTAGGCCATTCTGGTTAAGCGCTTGGAGCAGCAGAATTGCTAAAAATTTTTTGCCTTCTCAACCATTTCTTAGCTTCAAACTCCCATATCTCGCGAACGGATTGACCTAACCCAAAAATTCCTATTGCATCTGATAGTAGAAACTCGGCCGATTACAACGGTATGTATATTTTTTCCCTAGGCCATTCTGGTTAAGCGTTTGGAGCAGCAGCATTGCGAAAAATTTTTTGCCTTCTCAACCATGTCTTGGCTTCAAACTCCCATATCTCGCAAACGGATTGACCTAACCCAAAAATTCCTATTACATCTCAAAGTAGTATCTCGCCCGATTACAGCGGTATGTGTATTTTTTCCCTAGGCAATTCTGGTTAAGCGTTTGGAGCAGCAGAATTGCGAAAAATTTTTTGCCTTCTCAATCATTTCTTAGCTTCAAACTCCCATATCTCGCGAACGGATTGACCTAACCCTAAAATTCCTATTGCATCTGAAAGTAGAAACTCGGCCAATTACAACGGTATGTATATTTTTTCCCTAGGCCATTCTGGTTAAGCGTTTGGAGCAGCAGAATTGCGAAAAATTTTTTGCCTTCTCATCTATTTCTTGGATTCAAACTCCCATATCTCGCGAACGGGTTGACCTAACCCAAAAATTCCTATTGCGTCTGAAAGTAGAAACTCGCCCGATTACAACGGTATGTGTATTTTTTCCCTAGGCCATTCTGGTTAAGCGTTTGGAGCAGCAGACTTGCGAAAAATTTTTTGCCTTCTCAACCATTTCTTGGCTTCAAACTCCCATATCTCGCGAACGGATTGACCTAACCCAAAAATTCCTATTGCATCTAAAAGTAGAAACTCGCCCGATTACAACGGTATGTGTATTTCTTCCCTAGGCCATTCTGGTTATGCGTTTGGAGCAGCAGAAATGCGAGAAATTTGTTGTCTTCTCAACCATTTCTTAGCTTCAAACTCCCATATCTCGCGAACGGATTGACCTAACCCAAAAATTCCTATTGCATCTGAAAGTAGAAACTCGCCCGATTACAACGGTGTGTGTATTTTTTCCCTAGGCCATTCTGGTTAAGCGTTTGGAGCAGCAGAATTGCGAAACATTTTTTGCCTTCTCAACCATTTCTTGGCTTCAAACTCCCATATCTCGCGAACGGATTGACCTAACCCAAAAATTCCTATTGCATCTGAAAGTAGAAACTCGCCCGATTACAACGGTATGTGTATTTTTTCCCTAGGCCATTCTGGTTAGGCGTTTGGAGCAGCAGAATTGCGAAAAATTTTTTGCCTTCTCAACCATTTCTTGGATTCAAACTCCCATATCTCGCGAACGGATTGACCTAACCCAAAAATTCCTATTGCATCTGAAAGTAGAATCTCGCCCGATTACAGTGGTATGTGTATTTTTTCCCTAGGCCATTCTGGTTAAGCGCTTGGAGCAGCAGAATTGCTAAAAATTTTTTGCCTTCTCAACCATTTCTTAGCTTCAAACTCCCATATCTCGCGAACGGATTGACCTAACCCAAAAATTCCTATTGCATCTGAAAGTAGAAACTCGCCCGATTACAGCGGTATGTGTATTTTCTCCCTAGGCCATTCTGGTTAAGCGTTTGGAGCAGCAGCATTGCGAAAAATTTTTTGCCTTCTCAACCATTTCTTGGCTTCAAACTCCCATATCTCGCGAACGGATTGACCTAACCCTAAAATTCCTATTGCATCTGAAAGTAGAAACTCGGCCGATTACAACGGTATGTATATTTTTTCCCTAGGCCATTCTGGTTAAGCGTTTGGAGCAGCAGAATTGCGAAAAATTTTTTGCCTTCTCATCCATTTCTTGGATTCAAACTCCCATATCTCGCAAACGGATTGACCTAACCCAAAAATTCCAATTGCATCTGAAAGAAGAAACCCGCCCGATTACAACGGTATGAGTATTTTTTCCCTAGGCCATTCTGGTTAAGCGTTTGGAGCAGCAGAATTGCGAAAAATTTTTTGCCTTCTCAACCATTTCTTGGTTTCAAACTCCCATATCTCGCAAACGGATTGACCTAACCCAAAAATTCCTATTGCATCTGAAAGTAGAATCTCGCCCGATTACAGCGGTATGTGTATTTTTACCCTAGGCAATTCTGGTTAAGCGTTTGGAGCAGCAGAATTGCGAAAAATTTTTTGCCTTCTCAATCATTTCTTAGCTTCAAACTCCCATATCTCGCGAACGGATTGACCTAACCCTAAAATTCCTATTGCATCTGAAAGTAGAAACTCGGCCGATTACAACGGTTTGTATATTTTTTCCCTAGGCCATTCTGGTTAAGCGTTTGGAGCAGCAGAATTGCGAAAAATTTTTTGCCTTCTCATCCATTTCTTGGATTCAAACTCCCATATCTCGCAAACGGATTGACCTAACCCAAAAATTCCTATTGCATCTGAAAGTAGAATCTCGCCCGATTACAGCGGTATGTGTATTTTTTCCCTAGGCCATTCTGGTTAGGCGCTTGGAGCAGCAGAATTGCTAAAAATTTTTTGCCTTCTCAACCATTTCTTAGCTTCAAACTCCCATATCTCGCGAACGGAATGACCTAACCCAAAAATTCCTATTGCATCTGAAAGTAGAAACTCGCCCGATTACAGCGGTATGTGTATTTTCTCCCTAGGCCATTCTGGTTAAGCGTTTGGAGCAGCAGCATTGCGAAAAATTTTTTGCCTTCTCAACCATTTCTTGGCTTCAAACTCCCATATCTCGCAAACGGATTGACCTAACCCAAAAATTCCTATTACATCTCAAAGTAGTATCTCGCCCGATTACAGCGGTATGTGTATTTTTTCCCTAGGCAATTCTGGTTAAGCGTTTGGAGCAGCAGAATTGCGAAAAATTTTTTGCCTTCTCAATCATTTCTTAGCTTCAAACTCCCATATCTCGCGAACGGATTGACCTAACCCAAAAATTCCTATTGCATCTGAAAGTAGAAACTCGCCCGATTACAACGGTATGTGTATTTTTTCCCTAGGCCATTCTGGATAAGCGTTTGGAGCAGCAGAAGTGCGAAAAATTTTTTGCCTTCTCAACCATTTCTTGGCTTCAAACCCCCATATCTCGCGAACGGATTGACCTAACCCAAAAATTCCTATTGCATCTGAAAGTAGAAACTCGCCCGAATACAACGGTATGTGTATTTTTTCCCTAGGCCATTCTGGTTAAACGTTTGGAGCAGCAGAATTGCGAAAAATTTTTTGCCTTCTCAACCATTTCTTGGTTTCAAACTCCCATATCTCGCAAACGGATTGACATAACCCAAAAATTCCTATTGCATCTGAAAGTAGAATCTCGCCCGATTACAGCGGTATGTGTATTTTTTCCCTAGGCCATTCTGGTTAAGCGTTTGGAGCTGCAGAATTGCGAAAAATTTTTTGCCTTCTCATCCATTTCTTGGATTCAAACTCCCATATCTCGCGCACGGATTGACCTAACCCAAAAATTCCTGTTGCGCCTGAAAGTAGAAACTCGTCCGATTACAACAGTATGCGTATTTTTTCCCTAGGCCATTCTGGTTAAGCGTTTGGAGCAGCAGCATTGCGAAAAATTTGTTGTCTTCTCAACCATTTCTTAGCTTCAAACTCAAATATCTCGCGAACGGATTGACCTAACCCAAAAATTCCTATTGCCTCTGAAAGTAGAAACTAGCCCGATTACAACGGTATGTGTATTTTCTCCCTAGGCCATTCTGGTTAAGCGTTTGGATTAGCAGAATTGCAATAAATTTTTTGCCTTCTGAACCATTTCTTGGCTTCAAACTCCCATATCTCGCGAACGGATTGACCTAACCCAAAAATTCCTATTGCATCTGAGAGTAGAAACTCGCCCGAGTACAACGGTATGTGTATTTTTTCCCTAGGCCATTCTGGTTAAGCGTTTGGAGCAGCAGAATTGCGAAAAATTTTTTGCCTTCTCAACCATTTCTTGGCTTCAAACTCCCATATCTCGCAAACGGATTGACCTAACCCAAAAATTCCTATTGCATCTCAAAGTAGAATCTCGCCCGATTACAGCGGTATGTGTATTTTTTCCCTAGGCTATTCTGGTTAAGCGTTTGGAGCAGCAGAATTGCGACAAATTTTTTGCCTTCTCAACCATTTCTTGGCTTCAAACTCCCATATCTCGCGAACGGATTGACCTAACCCAAAAATTCCAATTGCATCTGAAAGAAGAAACCCGCCCGATTACAACGGTATGAGTATTTTTTCCCTAGGCCATTCTTGTTAAGCGTTTGGAGCAGCAGAATTGCGAAAAATTTTTTGCCTTCTCAACCATTTCTTGGTTTCAAACTCCCATATCTCGCAAACGGATTGACCTAACCCAAAAATTCCTATTGCATCTGAAAGTAGAATCTCGCCCGATTACAGCGATATGTGTATTTTTTCCCTAGGCCATTCTGGTTAGGCGCTTGGAGCAGCAGAATTGCTAAAAATTTTTTGCCTTCTCAACCATTTCTTAGCTTCAAACTCCCATATCTCGCGAACGGATTGACCTAACCCAAAAATTCCTATTGCATCTGATAGTAGAAACTCGGCCGATTACAACGGTATGTATATTTTTTCCCTAGGCCATTCTGGTTAAGCGTTTGGAGCAGCAGCATTGCGAAAAATTTTTTGCCTTCTCAACCATGTCTTGGCTTCAAACTCCCATATCTCGCAAACGGATTGACCTAACCCAAAAATTCCTATTACATCTCAAAGTAGTATCTCGCCCGATTACAGCGGTATGTGTATTTTTTCCCTAGGCAATTCTGGTTAAGCGTTTGGAGCAGCAGAATTGCGAAAAATTTTTTGCCTTCTCAATCATTTCTTAGCTTCAAACTCCCATATCTCGCGAACGGATTGACCTAACCCTAAAATTCCTATTGCATCTGAAAGTAGAAACTCGGCCAATTACAACGGTATGTATATTTTTTCCCTAGGCCATTCTGGTTAAGCGTTTGGAGCAGCAGAATTGCGAAAAATTTTTTGCCTTCTCATCTATTTCTTGGATTCAAACTCCCATATCTCGCGAACGGGTTGACCTAACCCAAAAATTCCTATTGCGTCTGAAAGTAGAAACTCGCCCGATTACAACGGTATGTGTATTTTTTCCCTAGGCCATTCTGGTTAAGCGTTTGGAGCAGCAGACTTGCGAAAAATTTTTTGCCTTCTCAACCATTTCTTGGCTTCAAACTCCCATATCTCGCGAACGGATTGACCTAACCCAAAAATTCCTATTGCATCTAAAAGTAGAAACTCGCCCGATTACAACGGTATGTGTATTTCTTCCCTAGGCCATTCTGGTTATGCGTTTGGAGCAGCAGAAATGCGAGAAATTTGTTGTCTTCTCAACCATTTCTTAGCTTCAAACTCCCATATCTCGCGAACGGATTGACCTAACCCAAAAATTCCTATTGCATCTGAAAGTAGAAACTCGCCCGATTACAACGGTGTGTGTATTTTTTCCCTAGGCCATTCTGGTTAAGCGTTTGGAGCAGCAGAATTGCGAAACATTTTTTGCCTTCTCAACCATTTCTTGGCTTCAAACTCCCATATCTCGCGAACGGATTGACCTAACCCAAAAATTCCTATTGCATCTGAAAGTAGAAACTCGCCCGATTACAACGGTATGTGTATTTTTTCCCTAGGCCATTCTGGTTAGGCGTTTGGAGCAGCAGAATTGCGAAAAATTTTTTGCCTTCTCAACCATTTCTTGGATTCAAACTCCCATATCTCGCGAACGGATTGACCTAACCCAAAAATTCCTGTTGCGTCTGAAAGTAGAAACTCGCCTGATTACCACGGTATGTGTATTTTTTCCCTAGGCCATTCTGGTTAAACGTTTGGAGCAGCAGAATTGCGAAAAATTTTTTGCCTTCTCAACCATTTCTTGGCTTCAAACTCCCATATCTCGCAAACGGATTGACCTAACCCAAAAATTCCTATTACATCTCAAAGTAGAATCTCGCCCGATTACAGCGGTATGTGTATTTTTTCCCTAGGCAATTCTGGTTAAACGTTTGGAGCAGCAGAATTGCGAAAAATTTTTTGCCTTCTCAATCATTTCTCAGCTTCAAACTCCCATATCTCGCGAACGGATTGACCTAACCCAAAAATTCCTATTGCATCTGAAAGTAGAAACTAGGCCGATTACAACGGCATGTGTATTTTTTCCCTAGGCCATTCTGGTTAAGCGTTTGGAGCAGCAGAATTGCGAAAAATTTTTTGCCTTCTCATCCATTTCTTTGGATTCAAACTCCCATATCTCGCGAACGGGTTGACCAAACCCAAAAATTCCTGTTGCGTCTGAAAGTAGAAACTCGCCCGATTACAACGGTATGTGTATTTTTTCCCAAGGCCATTCTGGTTAAGCCTTTGGAGCAGCAGAATTGCGAAAAATTTTTTGCCTTCTCAACCATTTCTTGGCTTTAAACTCCCATATCTCGCGAACGGATTGACCTAACCCAAAAATTCCTATTGCATCTGAAAGTAGAAACTCGCCCGATTACTGCGGTATGTGTATTTTTTCCCGAGGCCATTCTGGTTAAGCGTTTGGAGCAGCAGAAATGCGAAAAATTTTTTGCCTTCTCAACCATTTCTTGGCTTCAAACTCCCATATCTCGCGAACGGATTGACCTAACCCAAAAATTCCTATTGCATCTGAAAGTAGAAACTCGCCCGATTACAACGGTATGTGTATTTTTTCCCTAGGCCATTCTGGATAAGCGTTTGGAGCAGCAGAATGGCGAAAAATTTTTTACCTTCTCATCCATTTCTTGGATTCAAACTCCCATATCTCGCGAACGGATTGACCTAACCCAAAAATTCCTGTAGCGTCTGAAAGTAGAAACTCGCCCGATTACAACGGTATGTGTATTTTTTCCCCAGCCCATTCTGGTTAAGCGTTTGGATCAGCAGAATTGCGAAAAATTTTTTGTCTTCTCAACCATTACTTAGCTTCAAAGTCCCATATCTCGCGAACGGATTGACCAAACCCAAAAATTCCTGCTGCGTCTGAAGGTTGAAACTCGCCCGATTACAACTGTATGCGTATTTTTTCCCTAGGCCATTCTGGTTAAGCGTTTGGAGCAGCAGTATTGCGAAAAATTTGTTGTCTTCTCAACCATTTCTTAGTTTCAAACTCGCATATCTCGCGAACGGATTGACCTAACCCAAAAATTCCGATTGCCGCTGAAAGTAGAAACTAGCCCGATTACAACCGTATGTGTATTTTCTCCCTAGGCCATTCTGGTTAAGCGTTTGGATTAGCAGAATTGCGATAAATTTTTTGCCTTCAGAACCATTTCTTGGCTTCAAACTCCCATATCTCGCGAACGGATTGACCTAACCCAAAAATTCCTATTGCATCTGAAAGTAGAAACTCGCCCGATTACAACGGTATGTGTATTTTTTCCCTAGGCCATTCTGGTTAAGCGTTTGGAGCAGCAGAATTGCGAAAAATTTTTTGCCTTCTCAACCATTTCTTGGATTCAAACTCCCATATCTCGCGAACGGATTGACCTAACCCAAAAATTCCTGTTGCGTCTGAAAGTAGAAACTCGCCTGATTACCACGGTATGTGTATTTTTTCCCTAGGCCATTCTGGTTAAGGCGTTTGGAGCAGCAGAATTGCGAAAAATTTTTTGCCTTCTCAACCATTTCTTGGCTTCAAACTCCCATATCTCGCAAACGGATTGACCTAACCCAAAAATTCCTATTACATCTCAAAGTAGAATCTCGCCCGATTACAGCGGTATGTGTATTTTTTCCCTAGGCAATTCTGGTTAAACGTTTGGAGCAGCAGAATTGCGAAAAATTTTTTGCCTTCTCAATCATTTCTCAGCTTCAAACTCCCATTTCTCGCGAACGGATTGACCTAACCCAAAAATTCCTATTGCATCTGAAAGTAGAAACTCGCCCGATTACAACGGTATGTGTATTTTTTCCCGAGGCCATTCTGGTTAAGCGTTTGGAGCAGCAGAATTGCGAAAAATTTTTTGCCTTCTCAACCATTTCTTGGCTTCAAACTCCCATGTCTCGCGAACGGATTGACCTAACCCAAAAATTCCTATTGCATCTGAAAGTAGAAACTCGCCCGATTACAGCGGTGTGGGTATTTTTTCCCTAGGCCATTCTGGTTAAGCGTTTGGAGCAGCAGAATTGCGAAAAATTTGTTGTCTTTTCAACCATTTCTTAGATTCAAACTCGCATATCTCACGAACGGCTTGACCTAACCCAAAAATTCTTATTGCATCTGAAAGTAGACACTAGCCCGATTACAACGGTATGTGTATTTTTTCCCTAGGCCATTCTGGTTAAGCGTTTGGAGCAGCAGAAATGCGAAAAATTTTTTACCTTCTCATCCATTTCTTGGCTTCAAACTCCCATATCTCGCGAACGGATTGACCTAACCCAAAAATTCCTGTAGCGTCTGAAAGTAGAAACTCGCCCGATTACAACGGTATGTGTATTTTTTCCCCAGCCCATTCTGGTTAAGCGTTTGGATCAGCAGAATTGCGAAAAATTTGTTGTCTTCTCAACCATTACTTAGCTTCAAAGTCCCATATCTCGCGAACGGATTGACCAAACCCAAAAATTCCTGCTGCGTCTGAAGGTAGAAACTCGCCCGATTACAACTGTATGCGTATTTTTTCCCCAGCCCATTCTGGTTAAGCGTTTGGATCAGCAGAATTGCGAAAAATTTGTTGCCTTCTCAACCATTTCTTGGCTTCAAACTCCCATATCTCGCGAACGGATTGACCTAACCCAAAAATTCCTATTGCATCTGAAAGTAGAAACTCGCCCGATTACAACGGGGTGTGTATTTTTTCCCTAGGCCATTCTGGTTAAGCGTTTGGAGCAGCAGAATTGCGAAAAATTTTTTGCCTTCTCAACCATTTCTTGGCTTCAAACTCCCATATCTCGCGAACGGATTGACCTAACCCAAAAATTCCTATTGCATCTGAAAGTAGAAACTCGCCCGATTACTGCGGTATGTGTATTTTTTCCCTAGGCCATTCTGGTTAAGCCTTTGGAGCAGCAGAATGGCGAAAAATTTTTTACCTTCTCATCCATTTCTTGGCTTCAAACTCCCATATCTCGCGAACGGATTGACCTAACCCAAAAATTCCTGTAGCGTCTGAAAGTAGAAACTCGCCCGATTACAACGGTATGTGTATTTTTTCCCCAGCCCATTCTGGTTAAGCGTTTGGATCAGCAGAATTGCGAAAAATTTGTTGTCTTCTCAACCATTACTTAGCTTCAAAGTCCCATATCTCGCGAACGGATTGACCAAACCCAAAAATTCCTGCTGCGTCTGAAGGTAGAAACTCGCCCGATTACAACTGTATGCGTATTTTTTCCCTAGGCCATTCTGGTTAAGCGTTTGGAGCAGCAGTATTGCGAAAAATTTGTTGTCTTCTCAACCATTTCTTAGTTTCAAACTCGCATATCTCGCGAACGGATTGACCTAACCCAAAAATTCCGATTGCCTCTGAAAGTAGAAACTAGCCCGATTACAACCGTATGTGTATTTTCTCCCTAGGCCATTCTGGTTAAGCGTTTGGATTAGCAGAATTGCGATAAATTTTTTGCCTTCTGAACCATTTCTTGGCTTCAAACTCCCATATCTCGCGAAAGGATTGACCTAACCCAAAAATTCCTATTGCATCTGAAAGTAGAAACTCGCCCGATTACAACGGTATGTGTATTTTTTCCCTAGGCCATTCTGGTTAAGCGCTTAGAGCAGCAGAATTGCGAAAAATTTTTTGCCTTCTCAACCATTTCTTGGATTCAAACTCCCATATCTCGCGAACGGATTGACCTAACCCAAAAATTCCTGTTGCGTCTGAAAGTAGAAACTCGCCTGATTACCACGGTATGTGTATTTTTTCCCTAGGCCATTCTGTTTAAGCGTTTGGAGCAGCAGAATTGCGAAAAATTTTTTGCCTTCTCAACCATTTCTTGGCTTCAAACTCCCATATCTCGCAAACGGATTGACCTTACCCAAAAATTCCTATTACATCTCAAAGTAGAATCTCGCCCGATTACAGCGGTATGTGTATTTTTTCCCTAGGCAATTCTGGTTAAACGTTTGGAGCAGCAGAATTGCGAAAAATTTTTTGCCTTCTCAATCATTTCTCAGCTTCAAACTCCCATATCTCGCGAACGGATTGACCTAACCCAAAAATTCCTATTGCATCTGAAAGTAGAAGCTAGGCCGATTACAACGGCATGTGTATTTTTTCCCTAGGCCATTCTGGTTAAGCGTTTGGAGCACAGAATTGCGAAAAATTTTTTGCCTTCTCATCCATTTCTTGGATTCAAACTCCCATATCTCGCGAACGGGTTGACCAAACCCAAAAATTCCTATTGCATCTGAAAGTAGAAACTCGCCCGATTACAACGGTATGTGTATTTTTTCCCTAGGCCATTCTGGTTAAGCCTTTGGAGCAGCAGAATTGCGAAAAATTTTTTGCCTTCTCAACCATTTCTTGGCTTCAAACTCCCATATCTCGCGAACGGATTGACCTAACCCAAAAATTCCTATTGCATCTGAAAGTAGAAACTCGCCCGATTACTACGGTATGTGTATTTTTTCCCTAGGTCATTCTGGTTAAGCGTTTGGAGCAGCAGAATTGCGAAAAATTTTTTGCCGTCTCAACCATTTCTTGGCTTCAAACTCCCATATCTCGCGAACGGATTGACCTAACCCAAAAATTCCTATTGCATCTGAAAGTAGAAACTCGCCCGATTACAACGGTGTGTGTATTTTTTCCCTAGGCCATTCTGGTTAAGCGTTTGGAGCAGCAGAATTGCGAAAAATTTTTTGCCTTCTCAATCATTTCTCAGCTTCAAACTCCCATATCTCGCGAACGGATTGACCTAACCCAAAAATTCCTATTGCATCTGAAAGTAGAAACTCGCCCGATTACAACGGTATGTGTATTTTTTCCTAGGCCATTCTGGTAAAGCGTTTGGAGCAGCAGAATTGTGAAAAATTTTTTGCCTTCTCATCTATTTCTTGGATTCAAACTCCCATATCTCGCGAACGGGTTGACCTAAGCCAAAAATTCCTGTTGCGTCTGAAAGTAGAAACTCGCCCGATTACAACGGTATGTGTATTTTTTCCCTAGGCCATTCTGGTTAAGCGTTTGGAGCAGCAGACTTGCGACAAATTTTTTGCCTTCTCAACCATTTCTTGGCTTCAAACTTCCATATCTCGCGAACGGATTGACCTAACCCAAAAATTCCCATTGCATCTGAAAGTAGAAACTCGCCCGATTACAACGGTATGTGTATTTTTTCCCTAGGCCATTCTGGTTAAGCGTTTGGAGCAGCAGAAATGCGAAAAATTTTTTGCCTTCTCAACCATTTCTTGGCTTCAAACTCCCATATCTCGCGAACGGATTGACCTAACCCAAAAATTCCTATTGCATCTGAAAGTAGAAACTCGCCCGATTACAACGGTATGTGTATTTTTTCCCTAGGCCATTCTGGATAAGCGTTTGGAGCAGCAGAATGGCGAAAAATTTTTTGCCTTCTCAAACATTTCTTGGCTTCAAACTCCCATATCTCGCGAACGGATTGACCTAACCCAAAAATTCCAATTGCATCTGAAAGTAGAAACTCGCCCGATTACAACGGTATGTGTATTTTTTCCCTAGGCCATTCTGGTTATGCGTTTGGAACAGCAGAACTGCGAAAAATTTGTTGTCTTCTCAACCATTTCTTAGCTTCAAACTCCCACATCTCGCGAACGGATTGACCTAACCCAATAATTCCTGTAGCGTCTGGAAGTAGAAACTGGCCCGAATACAACGGTATGTGTATTTTTTCCCTAGGCCATTCTGGTTAATCGTTTGGAGCAGCAGAATTGCGAAAAATTTTTTGCCTTCTCAACCATTTCCTGGCTTCAAACTCCCATATCTCGCGAACGGATTGACCTAACCCAAAAATTCCTATTGCACCTGAAAGTAGAAACTCGCCCGATTACAAAGGTATGTGTATTTTTTCCCTAGGCCATTCTGGTTAAGCGTTTGGAGCAGCAGAAGTGCGAAAAATTTTTTGCCTTCTCAACCATTTCTTGGCTTCAAACTCCCATATCTCGCGAACGGATTGACCTAACCCAAAAAATTCCTATTGCATCTGGAAGTAGAAACTCGCCCGAATACAACGGTATGTGTATTTTTTCCCTAGGCCATTCTGGTTAAGCGTTTGGAGCAGCAGAAGTGCGAAAAATTTTTTGCCTTCTCAACCATTTCTTGGCTTCAAACTTCCATATCTCGCGAACGGATTGACCTAACCCAAAAATTCCTATTGCATCTGAAAGTAGAAACTCGCCCGATTACAACGGTATGTGTATTTTTTCCCTAAGCCATTCTGGATAAGCGTTTGGAGCAGCAGAATGGCGAAAAATTTTTTGCCTTCTCAACCATTTCTTGGCTTCAAACTCCCATATCTCGCGAACGGATTGACCTAACCCAAAAATTCCTATTGCATCTGAAAGTAGAAACTCGCCCGATTACAACGGTATGTGTATTTTTTCCCTAGGCCATTCTTGTGAAGCGTTTGGAGCAGCAGAATTGCGAAAAATTTTTTGCCTCCTCAACCATCTCTTGGCTTCAAACTTCCATATCTCGCGAACGGATTGACCTAACCCAAAAATTCCTATTGCATCTGAAAGTAGAAACTCCCCCGATTACAACGGTATGTGTATTTTTTCCCTAGGCCATTCTGGTTATGCGTTTGGAGCAGCAGAACTGCGAAAAATTTGTTGTCTTCTCAACCATTTCTTAGCTTCAAACTCCCATATCTCGCGAACGGATTGACCTAACCCAAAAATTCCTGTAGCGTCTGGAAGTAGAAACTCGCCCGATTACAGCGGTATGTGTATTTTTCCCCTAGGCCATTCTTGTGAAGCGTTTGGAACAGCAGATTTGCGAAAAATTTTTTGCCTTCTCAACCATTTCTTGGATTCAAACTCCCATATCTCGCGAACGGGTTGACCTAACCCAAAAATTCCTGTTGCGTCTGAAAGTAGAAACTCGCCCGATTACAACGGTATGTGTATTTCTTCCCTAGGCCATTCTGGTTATGCGTTTGGAGCAGCAGAAATGCGAAAAATTTGTTGTCTTCTCAACCATTTCTTAGCTTCAAACTCCCATATCTCGCGACCGGATTGACCTAACCCAAAAATTGCTATTGCATCTGAAAGTAGAAACTCGCCCGATTACAACGGTATGTGTATTTCTTCCCTAGGCCATTCTGGTTATGCGTTTGGAGCAGCAGAAATGCGAAAAATTTGTTGTCTTCTCAACCATTTCTTAGCTTCAAACTCCCATATCTCGCGAACGGATTGACCTAACCCAAAAATTCCTATTGCATCTGAAAGTAGAAACTAGCCCGATTACAACGGTATGTGTATTTTCTCCCTAGGCCATTCTGGTTAAGCGTTTGGAGCAGCAGAGTTGCGAAAAATTTTTTGCCTTCTCAACCATTTCCTGGCTTCAAACTCCCATATCTCGCGAACGGATTGACCTAACCCAAAAATTCCTATTGCGCCTGAAAGTAGAAACTCGCCCGATTACAAAGGTATGTGTATTTTTTCCCTAGGCCATTCTGGTTAAGCGTTTGGAGCAGCAGAAGTGCGAAAAATTTTTTGCCTTCTCAACCATTTCTTGGCTTCAAACTCCCATATCTCGCGAACGGATTGACCTAACCCAAAAAATTCCTATTGCATCTGGAAGTAGAAACTCGCCCGAATACAACGGTATGTGTATTTTTTCCCTAGGCCATTCTGGTTAAGCGTTTGGAGCAGCAGACTTGCGACAAATTTTTTGCCTTCTCAACCATTTCTTGGCTTCAAACTTCCATATCTCGCGAACGGATTGACCTAACCCAAAAATTCCCATTGCATCTGAAAGTAGAAACTCGCCCGATTACAACGGTATGTGTATTTTTTCCCTAGGCCATTCTGGTTAAGCGTTTGGAGCAGCAGAAATGCGAAAAATTTTTTGCCTTCTCAACCATTTCTTGGCTTCAAACTCCCATATCTCGCGAACGGATTGACCTAACCCAAAAATTCCTATTGCATCTGAAAGTAGAAACTCGCCCGATTACAACGGTATGTGTATTTTTTCCCTAGGCCATTCTGGATAAGCGTTTGGAGCAGCAGAATGGCGAAAAATTTTTTGCCTTCTCAAACATTTCTTGGCTTCAAACTCCCATATCTCGCGAACGGATTGACCTAACCCAAAAATTCCAATTGCATCTGAAAGTAGAAACTCGCCCGATTACAACGGTATGTGTATTTTTTCCCTAGGCCATTCTGGTTATGCGTTTGGAACAGCAGAACTGCGAAAAATTTGTTGTCTTCTCAACCATTTCTTAGCTTCAAACTCCCACATCTCGCGAACGGATTGACCTAACCCAATAATTCCTGTAGCGTCTGGAAGTAGAAACTGGCCCGAATACAACGGTATGTGTATTTTTTCCCTAGGCCATTCTGGTTAATCGTTTGGAGCAGCAGAATTGCGAAAAATTTTTTGCCTTCTCAACCATTTCCTGGCTTCAAACTCCCATATCTCGCGAACGGATTGACCTAACCCAAAAATTCCTATTGCACCTGAAAGTAGAAACTCGCCCGATTACAAAGGTATGTGTATTTTTTCCCTAGGCCATTCTGGTTAAGCGTTTGGAGCAGCAGAAGTGCGAAAAATTTTTTGCCTTCTCAACCATTTCTTGGCTTCAAACTCCCATATCTCGCGAACGGATTGACCTAACCCAAAAAATTCCTATTGCATCTGGAAGTAGAAACTCGCCCGAATACAACGGTATGTGTATTTTTTCCCTAGGCCATTCTGGTTAAGCGTTTGGAGCAGCAGAAGTGCGAAAAATTTTTTGCCTTCTCAACCATTTCTTGGCTTCAAACTTCCATATCTCGCGAACGGATTGACCTAACCCAAAAATTCCTATTGCATCTGAAAGTAGAAACTCGCCCGATTACAACGGTATGTGTATTTTTTCCCTAAGCCATTCTGGATAAGCGTTTGGAGCAGCAGAATGGCGAAAAATTTTTTGCCTTCTCAACCATTTCTTGGCTTCAAACTCCCATATCTCGCGAACGGATTGACCTAACCCAAAAATTCCTATTGCATCTGAAAGTAGAAACTCGCCCGATTACAACGGTATGTGTATTTTTTCCCTAGGCCATTCTTGTGAAGCGTTTGGAGCAGCAGAATTGCGAAAAATTTTTTGCCTCCTCAACCATCTCTTGGCTTCAAACTTCCATATCTCGCGAACGGATTGACCTAACCCAAAAATTCCTATTGCATCTGAAAGTAGAAACTCCCCCGATTACAACGGTATGTGTATTTTTTCCCTAGGCCATTCTGGTTATGCGTTTGGAGCAGCAGAACTGCGAAAAATTTGTTGTCTTCTCAACCATTTCTTAGCTTCAAACTCCCATATCTCGCGAACGGATTGACCTAACCCAAAAATTCCTGTAGCGTCTGGAAGTAGAAACTCGCCCGATTACAGCGGTATGTGTATTTTTCCCCTAGGCCATTCTTGTGAAGCGTTTGGAACAGCAGATTTGCGAAAAATTTTTTGCCTTCTCAACCATTTCTTGGATTCAAACTCCCATATCTCGCGAACGGGTTGACCTAACCCAAAAATTCCTGTTGCGTCTGAAAGTAGAAACTCGCCCGATTACAACGGTATGTGTATTTCTTCCCTAGGCCATTCTGGTTATGCGTTTGGAGCAGCAGAAATGCGAAAAATTTGTTGTCTTCTCAACCATTTCTTAGCTTCAAACTCCCATATCTCGCGACCGGATTGACCTAACCCAAAAATTGCTATTGCATCTGAAAGTAGAAACTCGCCCGATTACAACGGTATGTGTATTTCTTCCCTAGGCCATTCTGGTTATGCGTTTGGAGCAGCAGAAATGCGAAAAATTTGTTGTCTTCTCAACCATTTCTTAGCTTCAAACTCCCATATCTCGCGAACGGATTGACCTAACCCAAAAATTCCTATTGCATCTGAAAGTAGAAACTAGCCCGATTACAACGGTATGTGTATTTTCTCCCTAGGCCATTCTGGTTAAGCGTTTGGAGCAGCAGAGTTGCGAAAAATTTTTTGCCTTCTCAACCATTTCCTGGCTTCAAACTCCCATATCTCGCGAACGGATTGACCTAACCCAAAAATTCCTATTGCGCCTGAAAGTAGAAACTCGCCCGATTACAAAGGTATGTGTATTTTTTCCCTAGGCCATTCTGGTTAAGCGTTTGGAGCAGCAGAAGTGCGAAAAATTTTTTGCCTTCTCAACCATTTCTTGGCTTCAAACTCCCATATCTCGCGAACGGATTGACCTAACCCAAAAAATTCCTATTGCATCTGGAAGTAGAAACTCGCCCGAATACAACGGTATGTGTATTTTTTCCCTAGGCCATTCTGGTTAAGCGTTTGGAGCAGCAGAAGTGCGAAAAATTTTTTGCCTTCTCAACCATTTCTTGGCTTCAAACTTCCATATCTCGCGAACGGATTGACCTAACCCAAAAATTCCTATTGCATCTGAAAGTAGAAACTCGCCCGATTACAACGGTATGTGTATTTTTTCCCTAAGCCATTCTGGATAAGCGTTTGGAGCAGCAGAATGGCGAAAAATTTTTTGCCTTCTCAACCATTTCTTGGCTTCAAACTCCCATATCTCGCGAACGGATTGACCTAACCCAAAAATTCCTATTGCATCTGAAAGTAGAAACTCGCCCGATTACAACGGTATGTGTATTTTTTCCCTAGGCCATTCTTGTGAAGCGTTTGAAGCAGCAGAATTGCGAAAAATTTTTTGCCTCCTCAACCATTTCTTGGCTTCAAACTTCCATATCTCGCGAACGGATTGACCTAACCCAAAAATTCCTATTGCATCTGAAAGTAGAAACTCCCCCGATTACAACGGTATGTGTATTTTTTCCCTAGGCCATTCTGGTTATGCGTTTGGAGCAGCAGAACTGCGAAAAATTTGTTGTCTTCTCAACCATTTCTTAGCTTCAAACTCCCATATCTCGCGAACGGATTGACCTAACCCAATAATTCCTGTAGCGTCTGGAAGAAGAAACTCGCCCGAATACAACGGTATGTGTATTTTTTCCCTAAGCCATTCTGGTTAAGCGTTTGGAGCAGCAGAATAGCGAAAAATTTTTTGGCTTCTCAACCATTTCTTGGCTTCAAACTCCCATATCTCGCGCACGGATTGACCTAACCCAAAAATTCCAATGGCATCTGAAAGTAGAAACTCGCCCGATTACAGCGGTATGTGTATTTTTTCCCTAGGCAATTCTGGTTATGCGTTTGGAGCAGCAGAACTGCGAAAAATTTGTTCTCTTCTCAACCATTTCTTAGCTTCAAACTCCCATATCTCGCGAACGGATTGACTTAACCCAAAAATTCCTGTAGCGTCTGGAAGTAGAAACTCGCCCGATTACAGCGGTATGTGCATTTTACCCCTAGGCAATTCTTGTGAAGCGTTTGGAGCAGCAGAATTGCGAAAAATTTTTTGCCTTCTCAACCATTTCTTGGCTTCAAACTCCCATATCTCGCGAACGGATTGACCTAACCCAAAAATTCCTATTGCATCTGAAAGTAGAAACTCGCCCGATTACAACGGTATGTGTATTTCTTCCCTAGGCCATTCTGGTTATGCGTTTGGAGCAGCAGAAATGCGAAAAATTTGTTGTCTTCTCAACCATTTCTTAGCTTCAAACTCCCATATCTCGCGAACGGATTGACCTAACCCAAAAATTCCTATTGCATCTGAAAGTAGAAACTCGCCCGATTACTACGGTATGTGTATTTTTTCCCTAGGCCATTCTGGTTAAGCGTTTGGAGCAGCAGAATTGCGAAAAATTTTTTGCCGTCTCAACCATTTCTTGGCTTCAAACTCCCATATCTCGCGAACGGATTGACCAAACCCAAAAATTCCTATTGCATCTGAAAGTAGAAACTCGCCCGATTACAGCGGTATGTGTATTTTTTCCCGAGGCCATTCTGGTTAAGCGTTTGGAGCAGCAGAATTGCGAAAAATTTTTTGCCTTCTCAACCATTTCTTGGCTTCAAACTCCCATATCTCGCGAACGGATTGACCTAACCCAAAAATTCCTATTGCATCTGAAAGTAGAAACTCTCCCGATTACAAAGGTGTGTGTATTTTTTCCCTAGGCCATTCTGGTTAAGCGTTTGGAGCAGCAGAATTGCGAAAAATTTGTTGTCTTTTCAACCATTTCTTAGCTTCAAACTCGCATATCTCGCGAACGGATTGACTTAGCCCAAAAATTCCTATTGCATCTGAAAGTAGAAACTAGCCCGATTACAACGGTATGTGTATTTTCTCCCTAGGCCATTCTGGTTAAGCGTTTGGAGCAGCAGAATGGCGAAAAATTTTTTGCCTTCTCAACAATTTCTTGGCTTCAAACTCCCATATCTCGCGAACGGATTGACCTAACCCAAAAATTCCTATTGCATCTGAAAGTAGAAACTCGCCCGATTACAAAGGTATGTGTATTTTTTCCCTAGGCCATTCTTGTGAAGCGTTTGGAGCAGCAGAATTGCGAAAAATTTTTTGCCTCCTCAACCATTTCTTGGCTTCAAACTTCCATATCTCGCGAACGGATTGACCTAACCCAAAAATTCCTATTGCATCTGAAAGTAGAAACTCCCCCGATTACAACGGTATGTGTATTTTTTCCCTAGGCCATTCTGGTTATGCGTTTGGAGCAGCAGAACTGCGAAAAATTTGTTGTCTTCTCAACCATTTCTTAGCTTCAAACTCCCATATCTCGCGAACGGATTGACCTAACCCAAAAATTCCTGTAGCGTCTGGAAGTAGAAACTCGCCCGATTACAGCGGTATGTGCATTTTACCCCTAGGCCATTCTTGTGAAGCGTTTGGAGCAGCAGAATTGCGAAAAATTTTTTGCCTTCTCAACCATTTCTTGGCTTCAAACTCCCATATCTCGCGAACGGATTGACCTAACCCAAAAATTCCTATTGCATCTGAAAGTAGAAACTCGCCCGATTACAACGGTATGTGTATTTTTTCCCTAGGCCATTCTTGTGAAGCGTTTGAAGCAGCAGAATTGCGAAAAATTTTTTGCCTCCTCAACCATTTCTTGGCTTCAAACTTCCATATCTCGCGAACGGATTGACCTAACCCAAAAATTCCTATTGCATCTGAAAGTAGAAACTCCCCCGATTACAACGGTATGTGTATTTTTTCCCTAGGCCATTCTGGTTATGCGTTTGGAGCAGCAGAACTGCGAAAAATTTGTTGTCTTCTCAACCATTTCTTAGCTTCAAACTCCCATATCTCGCGAACGGATTGACCTAACCCAATAATTCCTGTAGCGTCTGGAAGAAGAAACTCGCCCGAATACAACGGTATGTGTATTTTTTCCCTAAGCCATTCTGGTTAAGCGTTTGGAGCAGCAGAATAGCGAAAAATTTTTTGGCTTCTCAACCATTTCTTGGCTTCAAACTCCCATATCTCGCGCACGGATTGACCTAACCCAAAAATTCCAATGGCATCTGAAAGTAGAAACTCGCCCGATTACAGCGGTATGTGTATTTTTTCCCTAGGCAATTCTGGTTATGCGTTTGGAGCAGCAGAACTGCGAAAAATTTGTTCTCTTCTCAACCATTTCTTAGCTTCAAACTCCCATATCTCGCGAACGGATTGACTTAACCCAAAAATTCCTGTAGCGTCTGGAAGTAGAAACTCGCCCGATTACAGCGGTATGTGCATTTTACCCCTAGGCAATTCTTGTGAAGCGTTTGGAGCAGCAGAATTGCGAAAAATTTTTTGCCTTCTCAACCATTTCTTGGCTTCAAACTCCCATATCTCGCGAACGGATTGACCTAACCCAAAAATTCCTATTGCATCTGAAAGTAGAAACTCGCCCGATTACAACGGTATGTGTATTTCTTCCCTAGGCCATTCTGGTTATGCGTTTGGAGCAGCAGAAATGCGAAAAATTTGTTGTCTTCTCAACCATTTCTTAGCTTCAAACTCCCATATCTCGCGAACGGATTGACCTAACCCAAAAATTCCTATTGCATCTGAAAGTAGAAACTCGCCCGATTACTACGGTATGTGTATTTTTTCCCTAGGCCATTCTGGTTAAGCGTTTGGAGCAGCAGAATTGCGAAAAATTTTTTGCCGTCTCAACCATTTCTTGGCTTCAAACTCCCATATCTCGCGAACGGATTGACCAAACCCAAAAATTCCTATTGCATCTGAAAGTAGAAACTCGCCCGATTACAGCGGTATGTGTATTTTTTCCCGAGGCCATTCTGGTTAAGCGTTTGGAGCAGCAGAATTGCGAAAAATTTTTTGCCTCCTCAACCATTTCTTGGCTTCAAACTTCCATATCTCGCGAACGGATTGACCTAACCCAAAAATTCCTATTGCATCTGAAAGTAGAAACTCCCCCGATTACAAAGGTGTGTGTATTTTTTCCCTAGGCCATTCTGGTTAAGCGTTTGGAGCAGCAGAATTGCGAAAAATTTGTTGTCTTTTCAACCATTTCTTAGCTTCAAACTCGCATATCTCGCGAACGGATTGACTTAACCCAAAAATTCCTATTGCATCTGAAAGTAGAAACTAGCCCGATTACAACGGTATGTGTATTTTCTCCCTAGGCCATTCTGGTTAAGCGTTTGGAGCAGCAGAATGGCGAAAAATTTTTTGCCTTCTCAACCATTTCTTGGCTTCAAACTCCCATATCTCGCGAACGGATTGACCTAACCCAAAAATTCCTATTGCATCTGAAAGTAGAAACTCGCCCGATTACAACGGTATGTGTATTTTTTCCCTAGGCCATTCTTGTGAAGCGTTTGGAGCAGCAGAATTGCGAAAAATTTTTTGCCTCCTCAACCATTTCTTGGCTTCAAACTTCCATATCTCGCGAACGGATTGACCTAACCCAAAAATTCCTATTGCATCTGAAAGTAGAAACTCCCCCGATTACAACGGTATGTGTATTTTTTCCCTAGGCCATTCTGGTTATGCGTTTGGAGCAGCAGAACTGCGAAAAATTTGTTCTCTTCTCAACCATTTCTTAGCTTCAAACTCCCATATCTCGCGAACGGATTGACTTAACCCAAAAATTCCTGTAGCGTCTGGAAGTAGAAACTCGCCCGATTACAGCGGTATGTGCATTTTACCCCTAGGCCATTCTTGTGAAGCGTTTGGAGCAGCAGAATTGCGAAAAATTTTTTGCCTTCTCAACCATTTCTTGGCTTCAAACTCCCATATCTCGCGAACGGATTGACCTAACCCAAAAATTCCTATTGCATCTGAAAGTAGAAACTCGCCCGATTACAACGGTATGTGTATTTCTTCCCTAGGCCATTCTGGTTATGCGTTTGGAGCAGCAGAAATGCGAAAAATTTGTTGTCTTCTCAACCATTTCTTAGCTTCAAACTCCCATATCTCGCGAACGGATTGACCTAACCCAAAAATTCCTATTGCATCTGAAAGTAGAAACTCGCCCGATTACTACGGTATGTGTATTTTTTCCCTAGGCCATTCTGGTTAAGCGTTTGGAGCAGCAGAATTGCGAAAAATTTTTTGCCGTCTCAACCATTTCTTGGCTTCAAACTCCCATATCTCGCGAACGGATTGACCAAACCCAAAAATTCCTATTGCATCTGAAAGTAGAAACTCGCCCGATTACAGCGGTATGTGTATTTTTTCCCGAGGCCATTCTGGTTAAGCGTTTGGAGCAGCAGAATTGCGAAAAATTTTTTGCCGTCTCAACCATTTCTTGGCTTCAAACTCCCATATCTCGCGAACGGATTGACCAAACCCAAAAATTCCTATTGCATCTGAAAGTAGAAACTCGCCCGATTACAACGGTATGTGTATTTTTTCCCTAGGCCATTCTTGTGAAGCGTTTGGAGCAGCAGAATTGCGAAAAATTTTTTGCCTCCTCAACCATTTCTTGGCTTCAAACTTCCATATCTCGCGAACGGATTGACCTAACCCAAAAATTCCTATTGCATCTGAAAGTAGAAACTCCCCCGATTACAAAGGTGTGTGTATTTTTTCCCTAGGCCATTCTGGTTAAGCGTTTGGAGCAGCAGAATTGCGAAAAATTTGTTGTCTTTTCAACCATTTCTTAGCTTCAAACTCGCATATCTCGCGAACGGATTGACTTAACCCAAAAATTCCTATTGCATCTGAAAGTAGAAACTAGCCCGATTACAACGGTATGTGTATTTTCTCCCTAGGCCATTCTGGTTAAGCGTTTGGAGCAGCAGAATGGCGAAAAATTTTTTGCCTTCTCAACCATTTCTTGGCTTCAAACTCCCATATCTCGCGAACGGATTGACCTAACCCAAAAATTCCTATTGCATCTGAAAGTAGAAACTCGCCCGATTACAACGGTATGTGTATTTTTTCCCTAGGCCATTCTTGTGAAGCGTTTGGAGCAGCAGAATTGCGAAAAATTTTTTGCCTCCTCAACCATTTCTTGGCTTCAAACTTCCATATCTCGCGAACGGATTGACCTAACCCAAAAATTCCTATTGCATCTGAAAGTAGAAACTCCCCCGATTACAACGGTATGTGTATTTTTTCCCTAGGCCATTCTGGTTATGCGTTTGGAGCAGCAGAACTGCGAAAAATTTGTTCTCTTCTCAACCATTTCTTAGCTTCAAACTCCCATATCTCGCGAACGGATTGACTTAACCCAAAAATTCCTGTAGCGTCTGGAAGTAGAAACTCGCCCGATTACAGCGGTATGTGCATTTTACCCCTAGGCCATTCTTGTGAAGCGTTTGGAGCAGCAGAATTGCGAAAAATTTTTTGCCTTCTCAACCATTTCTTGGCTTCAAACTCCCATATCTCGCGAACGGATTGACCTAACCCAAAAATTCCTATTGCATCTGAAAGTAGAAACTCGCCCGATTACAACGGTATGTGTATTTCTTCCCTAGGCCATTCTGGTTATGCGTTTGGAGCAGCAGAAATGCGAAAAATTTGTTGTCTTCTCAACCATTTCTTAGCTTCAAACTCCCATATCTCGCGAACGGATTGACCTAACCCAAAAATTCCTATTGCATCTGAAAGTAGAAACTCGCCCGATTACTACGGTATGTGTATTTTTTCCCTAGGCCATTCTGGTTAAGCGTTTGGAGCAGCAGAATTGCGAAAAATTTTTTGCCGTCTCAACCATTTCTTGGCTTCAAACTCCCATATCTCGCGAACGGATTGACCAAACCCAAAAATTCCTATTGCATCTGAAAGTAGAAACTCGCCCGATTACAGCGGTATGTGTATTTTTTCCCGAGGCCATTCTGGTTAAGCGTTTGGAGCAGCAGAATTGCGAAAAATTTTTTGCCTTCTCAACCATTTCTTGGCTTCAAACTCCCATATCTCGCGAACGGATTGACCTAACCCAAAAATTCCTATTGCATCTGAAAGTAGAAACTCTCCCGATTACAAAGGTGTGTGTATTTTTTCCCTAGGCCATTCTGGTTAAGCGTTTGGAGCAGCAGAATTGCGAAAAATTTGTTGTCTTTTCAACCATTTCTTAGCTTCAAACTCGCATATCTCGCGAACGGATTGACTTAACCCAAAAATTCCTATTGCATCTGAAAGTAGAAACTAGCCCGATTACAACGGTATGTGTATTTTCTCCCTAGGCCATTCTGGTTAAGCGTTTGGAACAGCAGATTTGCGAAAAATTTTTTGCCTTCTCAACCATTTCTTGGATTCAAACTCCCATATCTCGCGAACGGGTTGACCTAACCCAAAAATTCCTGTTGCGTCTGAAAGTAGAAACTCGCCCGATTACAACGGTATGTGTATTTTTTCCCTAGGCCATTCTGGTTAAGCGTTTGGAGCAGCAGAATTGCGAAAAATTTTTTGCCTTCTCAACCATTTCTTGGCTTCAAACTCCCATATCTCGCGAACGGATTGACCTAACCCAAAAATTCCTATTGCATCTGAAAGTAGAAACTCGCCCGATTACAACGGTATGTGTATTTCTTCCCTAGGCCATTCTGGTTATGCCTTTGGAGCAGCAGAAACGGGAAAAATTTGTTGTCTTCTCAACCATTTCTTAGCTTCAAACTCCCATATCTCGCGAACGGATTGACCTAACCCAAAAATTCCTATTGCATCTGAAAGTAGAAACTCGCCCGATTACTACGGTATGTGTATTTTTTCCCTAGCCCATTCTGGTTAAGCGTTTGGAGCAGCAGAATAGCGAAAAATTTTTTGCCTTCTCAACCATTTCTTGGCTTCAAACTCCCATATCTCGCGCACGGATTGACCTAACCCAAAAATTCCTATTGCATCTGAAAGTAGAAACTCGCCCGATTACAACGGTATGTGTATTTCTTCCCTAGGCCATTCTGGTTATGCGTTTGGAGCAGCAGAAATGCGAAAAATTTGTTGTCTTCTCAACCATTTCTTAGCTTCAAACTCCCATATCTCGCGAACGGATTGACCTAACCCAAAAATTCCTGTAGCGTCTGGAAGAAGAAACTCGCCCGAATACAACGGTATGTGTATTTTTTCCCTAAGCCATTCTGGTTAAGCGTTTGGAGCAGCAGAATTGCGAAAAATTTTTTGCGTTCTCAACCATTTCTTGGTTTCAAAGTCCCATATCTCGCGAACGGATTGACCTATCCCAAAAATTCCTGTAGTGTCTGGAAGTAGAAACTCTCCCGATTACAACGGTATGTGTATTTTTTCCCTAGCCCATTCTGGTTAAGCGTTTGGAGCAGCAGAATAGCGAAAAATTTTTTGCCTTCTCAACCATTTCTTGGCTTCAAACTCCCATATCTCGCGCACGGATTGACCTAACCCAAAAATTCCAATGGCATCTGAAAGTAGAAACTCGCCCGATTACAGCGGTATGTGTATTTTTTCCCTAGGCAATTCTGGTTATGCGTTTGGAGCAGCAGAACTGCGAAAAATTTGTTCTCTTCTCAACCATTTCTTAGCTTCAAACTCCCATATCTCGCGAACGGATTGACTTAACCCAAAAATTCCTGTAGCGTCTGGAAGTAGAAACTCGCCCGATTACAGCGGTATGTGTATTTTTCCCCTAGGCCATTCTTGTGAAGCGTTTGGAGCAGCAGAATTGCGAAAAATTTTTTGCCTTCTCAACCATTTCTTGGCTTCAAACTCCCATATCTCGCGAACGGATTGACCTAACCCAAAAATTCCTATTGCATCTGAAAGTAGAAACTCGTCCGATTACTACGGTATGTGTATTTTTTCCCTAGGCCATTCTGGTTAAGCGTTTGGAGCAGCAGAATTGCGAAAAATTTTTTGCCGTCTCAACCATTTCTTGGCTTCAAACTCCCATATCTCGCGAACGGATTGACCAAACCCAAAAATTCCTATTGCATCTGAAAGTAGAAACTCGCCCGATTACAGCGGTATGTGTATTTTTTCCCGAGGCCATTCTGGTTAAGCGTTTGGAGCAGCAGAATTGCGAAAAATTTTTTGCCTTCTCAACCATTTCTTGGTTTCAAACTCCCATATCTCGCGAACGGATTGACCTAACCCAAAAATTCCTATTGCATCTGAAAGTAGAAACTCTCCCGATTACAAAGGTGTGTGTATTTTTTCCCTAGGCCATTCTGGTTAAGCGTTTGGAGCAGCAGAATTGCGAAAAATTTGTTGTCTTTTCAACCATTTCTTAGCTTCAAACTCGCATATCTCGCGAACGGATTGACTTAACCCAAAAATTCCTATTGCATCTGAAAGTAGAAACTAGCCCGATTACAACGGTATGTGTATTTTCTCCCTAGGCCATTCTGGTTAAGCGTTTGGAACAGCAGATTTGCGAAAAATTTTTTGCCTTCTCAACAATTTCTTGGATTCAAACTCCCATATCTCGCGAACGGGTTGACCTAACCCAAAAATTCCTGTTGCGTCTGAAAGTAGAAACTCGCCCGATTACAACGGTATGTGTATTTTTTCCCTAGGCCATTCTGGTTAAGCGTTTGGAGCAGCAGAATTGCGAAAAATTTTTTGCCTTCTCAACCATTTCTTGGCTTCAAACTCCCATATCTCGCGAACGGATTGACCTAACCCAAAAATTCCTATTGCATCTGAAAGTAGAAACTCGCCCGATTACAACGGTATGTGTATTTCTTCCCTAGGCCATTCTGGTTATGCCTTTGGAGCAGCAGAAATGCGAAAAATTTGTTGTCTTCTCAACCATTTCTTAGCTTCAAACTCCCATATCTCGCGAACGGATTGACCTAACCCAAAAATTCCTATTGCATCTGAAAGTAGAAACTCGCCCGATTACTACGGTATGTGTATTTTTTCCCTAGCCCATTCTGGTTAAGCGTTTGGAGCAGCAGAATAGCGAAAAATTTTTTGCCTTCTCAACCATTTCTTGGCTTCAAACTCCCATATCTCGCGCACGGATTGACCTAACCCAAAAATTCCAATGGCATCTGAAAGTAGAAACTCGCCCGATTACAACGGTATGTGTATTTCTTCCCTAGGCCATTCTGGTTATGCCTTTGGAGCAGCAGAAATGGGAAAAATTTGTTGTCTTCTCAACCATTTCTTAGCTTCAAACTCCCATATCTCGCGAACGGATTGACCTAACCCAAAAATTCCTATTGCATCTGAAAGTAGAAACTCGCCCGATTACTACGGTATGTGTATTTTTTCCCTAGCCCATTCTGGTTAAGCGTTTGGAGCAGCAGAATAGCGAAAAATTTTTTGCCTTCTCAACCATTTCTTGGCTTCAAACTCCCATATCTCGCGCACGGATTGACCTAACCCAAAAATTCCTATTGCATCTGAAAGTAGAAACTCGCCCGATTACAACGGTATGTGTATTTCTTCCCTAGGCCATTCTGGTTATGCGTTTGGAGCAGCAGAAATGCGAAAAATTTGTTGTCTTCTCAACCATTTCTTAGCTTCAAACTCCCATATCTCGCGAACGGATTGACCTAACCCAAAAATTCCTGTAGCGTCTGGAAGAAGAAACTCGCCCGAATACAACGGTATGTGTATTTTTTCCCTAAGCCATTCTGGTTAAGCGTTTGGAGCAGCAGAATTGCGAAAAATTTTTTGCGTTCTCAACCATTTCTTGGTTTCAAAGTCCCATATCTCGCGAACGGATTGACCTATCCCAAAAATTCCTGTAGTGTCTGGAAGTAGAAACTCTCCCGATTACAACGGTATGTGTATTTTTTCCCTAGCCCATTCTGGTTAAGCGTTTGGAGCAGCAGAATAGCGAAAAATTTTTTGCCTTCTCAACCATTTCTTGGCTTCAAACTCCCATATCTCGCGCACGGATTGACCTAACCCAAAAATTCCAATGGCATCTGAAAGTAGAAACTCGCCCGATTACAGCGGTATGTGTATTTTTTCCCTAGGCAATTCTGGTTATGCGTTTGGAGCAGCAGAACTGCGAAAAATTTGTTCTCTTCTCAACCATTTCTTAGCTTCAAACTCCCATATCTCGCGAACGGATTGACTTAACCCAAAAATTCCTGTAGCGTCTGGAAGTAGAAACTCGCCCGATTACAGCGGTATGTGTATTTTTCCCCTAGGCCATTCTTGTGAAGCGTTTGGAGCAGCAGAATTGCGAAAAATTTTTTGCCTTCTCAACCATTTCTTGGCTTCAAACTCCCATATCTCGCGAACGGATTGACCTAACCCAAAAATTCCTATTGCATCTGAAAGTAGAAACTCGTCCGATTACTACGGTATGTGTATTTTTTCCCTAGGCCATTCTGGTTAAGCGTTTGGAGCAGCAGAATTGCGAAAAATTTTTTGCCGTCTCAACCATTTCTTGGCTTCAAACTCCCATATCTCGCGAACGGATTGACCAAACCCAAAAATTCCTATTGCATCTGAAAGTAGAAACTCGCCCGATTACAGCGGTATGTGTATTTTTTCCCGAGGCCATTCTGGTTAAGCGTTTGGAGCAGCAGAATTGCGAAAAATTTTTTGCCTTCTCAACCATTTCTTGGTTTCAAACTCCCATATCTCGCGAACGGATTGACCTAACCCAAAAATTCCTATTGCATCTGAAAGTAGAAACTCTCCCGATTACAAAGGTGTGTGTATTTTTTCCCTAGGCCATTCTGGTTAAGCGTTTGGAGCAGCAGAATTGCGAAAAATTTGTTGTCTTTTCAACCATTTCTTAGCTTCAAACTCGCATATCTCGCGAACGGATTGACTTAACCCAAAAATTCCTATTGCATCTGAAAGTAGAAACTAGCCCGATTACAACGGTATGTGTATTTTCTCCCTAGGCCATTCTGGTTAAGCGTTTGGAACAGCAGATTTGCGAAAAATTTTTTGCCTTCTCAACCATTTCTTGGATTCAAACTCCCATATCTCGCGAACGGGTTGACCTAACCCAAAAATTCCTGTTGCGTCTGAAAGTAGAAACTCGCCCGATTACAACGGTATGTGTATTTTTTCCCTAGGCCATTCTGGTTAAGCGTTTGGAGCAGCAGAATTGCGAAAAATTTTTTGCCTTCTCAACCATTTCTTGGCTTCAAACTCCCATATCTCGCGAACGGATTGACCTAACCCAAAAATTCCTATTGCATCTGAAAGTAGAAACTCGCCCGATTACAACGGTATGTGTATTTCTTCCCTAGGCCATTCTGGTTATGCCTTTGGAGCAGCAGAAATGCGAAAAATTTGTTGTCTTCTCAACCATTTCTTAGCTTCAAACTCCCATATCTCGCGAACGGATTGACCTAACCCAAAAATTCCTATTGCATCTGAAAGTAGAAACTCGCCCGATTACTACGGTATGTGTATTTTTTCCCTAGCCCATTCTGGTTAAGCGTTTGGAGCAGCAGAATAGCGAAAAATTTTTTGCCTTCTCAACCATTTCTTGGCTTCAAACTCCCATATCTCGCGCACGGATTGACCTAACCCAAAAATTCCAATGGCATCTGAAAGTAGAAACTCGCCCGATTACAGCGGTATGTGTATTTTTTCCCTAGGCAATTCTGGTTATGCGTTTGGAGCAGCAGAACTGCGAAAAATTTGTTCTCTTCTCAACCATTTCTTAGCTTCAAACTCCCATATCTCGCGAACGGATTGACCTAACCCAAAAATTCCTGTAGCGTCTGGAAGTAGAAACTCGCCCGATTACAGCGGTATGTGTATTTTTCCCCTAGGCCATTCTTGTGAAGCGTTTGGAGCAGCAGAATTGCGAAAAATTTTTTGCCTTCTCAACCATTTCTTGGCTTCAAACTTCCATATCTCGCGAACGGATTGACCTAACCCAAAAATTCCTATTGCATCTGAAAGTAGAAACTCGCCCGATTACAACGGTATGTGTATTTCTTCCCTAGGCCATTCTGGTTATGCGTTTGGAGCAGCAGAAATGCGAAAAATTTGTTGTCTTCTCAACCATTTCTTAGCTTCAAACTCCCATATCTCGCGAACGGATTGACCTAACCCAAAAATTCCTATTGCATCTGAAAGTAGAAACTCGCCCGATTACTACGGTATGTGTATTTTTTCCCTAGCCCATTCTGGTTAAGCGTTTGGAGCAGCAGAATAGCGAAAAATTTTTTGCCTTCTCAACCATTTCTTGGCTTCAAGCTCCCATATCTCGCGAACGGATTGACCTAACCCAAAAATTCCTATTGCATCTGAAAGTAGAAACTCGCCCGATTACAGCGGTATGTGTATTTTTTCCCTAGGCAATTCTGGTTATGCGTTTGGAGCAGCAGAACTGCGAAAAATTTGTTCTCTTCTCAACCATTTCTTAGCTTCAAACTCCCATATCTCGCGAACGGATTGACCTAACCCAAAAATTCCTGTAGCGTCTGGAAGTAGAAACTCGCCCGATTACAGCGGTATGTGTATTTTTCCCCTAGGCCATTCTTGTGAAGCGTTTGGAGCAGCAGAATTGCGAAAAATTTTTTGCCTTCTCAACCATTTCTTGGCTTCAAACTTCCATATCTCGCGAACGGATTGACCTAACCCAAAAATTCCCATTGCACCTGAAAGTAGAAACTCGCCCCATTACAACGGTATGTGTATTTTTTCCCTAGGCCATTCTGGTTAAGCGTTTGGAACAGCAGATTTGCGAAAAATTTTTTGCCTTCTCAACCATTTCTTGGATTCAAACTCCCATATCTCGCGAACGGGTTGACCTAACCCAAAAATTCCTGTTGCGTCTGAAAGTAGAAACTCGCCCGATTACAACGGTATGTGTATTTTTTCCCTAGGCCATTCTGGTTAAGCGTTTGGAGCAGCAGAATTGCGAAAAATTTTTTGCCTTCTCAACCATTTCTTGGCTTCAAACTCCCATATCTCGCGAACGGATTGACCTAACCCAAAAATTCCTATTGCATCTGAAAGTAGAAACTCGCCCGATTACAACGGTATGTGTATTTCTTCCCTAGGCCATTCTGGTTATGCGTTTGGAGCAGCAGAAATGCGAAAAATTTGTTGTCTTCTCAACCATTTCTTAGCTTCAAACTCCCATATCTCGCGAACGGATTGACCTAACCCAAAAATTCCTATTGCATCTGAAAGTAGAAACTCGCCCGATTACTACGGTATGTGTATTTTTTCCCTAGGCCATTCTGGTTAAGCGTTTGGAGCAGCAGAATTGCGAAAAATTTTTTGCCGTCTCAACCATTTCTTGGCTTCAAACTCCCATATCTCGCGAACGGATTGACCAAACCCAAAAATTCCTATTGCATCTGAAAGTAGAAACTCGCCCGATTACAGCGGTATGCGTATTTTTTCCCGAGGCAATTCTGGTTAAGCGTTTGGAGCAGCAGAATTGCGAAAAATTTTTTGCCTTCTCAACCATTTCTTGGCTTCAAACTCCCATATCTCGCGAACGGATTGACCTAACCCAAAAATTCCTATTGCATCTGAAAGTAGAAACTCGCCCGATTACAAAGGTGTGTGTATTTTTTCCCTAGGCCATTCTGGTTAAGCGTTTGGAGCAGCAGAATTGCGAAAAATTTGTTGTTTTTTCAACCATTTCTTAGCTTCAAACTCGCATATCTCGCGAACGGATTGACTTAACCCAAAAATTCCTATTGCATCTGAAAGTAGAAACTAGCCCGATTACAGCGGTATGTGTATTTTCTCCCTAAGCCATTCTGGTTAAGCGTTTGGAGCAGCAGAATTGCGAAAAATTTTTTGCCTTCTCAACCATTTCTTGGCTTCAAACTTCCATATCTCGCGAACGGATTGACCTAAACCAAAAATTCCCATTGCATCTGAAAGTAGAAACTCGCCCGATTACAACGGTATGTGTATTTTTTCCCTAGGCCATTCTGGTTAAGCGTTTGGAGCAGCAGAAATGCGAAAAATTTTTTGCCTTCTCAACCATTTCTTGGCTTCAAACTCCCATATCTCGCGAACGGATTGACCTAACCCAAAAATTCCTATTGCATCTGAAAGTAGAAACTCGCCCGATTACAACGGTATGTGTATTTTTTCGCTAGGCCATTCTGGATAAGCGTTTGGAGCAGCAGAATGGAGAAAAATTTTTTGCCTTCTCAACCATTTCTTGGCTTCAAACTCCCATATCTCGCGAACGGGTTGACCTAACCCAAAAATTCCAATTGCATCTGAAAGTAGAAACTCGCCCGATTACAACGGTATGTGTATTTTTTCCCTAGGCCATTCTGGTTATGCGTTTGGAACAGCAGAACTGCGAAAAATTTGTTGTCTTCTCAACCATTTCTTAGCTTCAAACTCCCATATCTCGCGAACGGATTGACCTAACCCAAAAATTCCTGTTGCGTCTGAAAGTAGAAACTCGCCCGATTACAACGGTATGTGTATTTTTTCCCTAGGCCATTCTGGTTAAGCGTTTGGAGCAGCAGAATTGCGAAAAATTTTTTGCCTTCTCAACCATTTCTTGGCTTCAAACTCCCATATCTGGCGAACGGATTGACCTAACCCAAAAATTCCTATTGCAACTGAAAGTAGAAACTAGCCCGATTACAACGGTATGTGTATTTTCTCCCTAGGCCATTCTGGTTAAGCGTTTGGAGCAGCAGAATTGCGAAAAATTTTTTGCCTTCTCAACCATTTCTTGGCTTCAAACTCCCATATCTCGCGAACGGATTGACCTATCCCAAAAATTCCTGTTGCATCTGAAAGTAGAAACTCGCCCGATTACAACGGTATGTGTATTTTTTACCTAGGCCATTCTTGTGAAGCGTTTGGAGCAGCAGAATTGCGAAAAATTTTTTGCCTTCTCAACCATTTCTTGCCTTCAAACTTCCATATCTCGCGAACGGATTGACCTAACCCAAAAATTCCCATTGCATCTGAAAGTAGAAACTCGCCCGATTACAACGGTATGTGTATTTTTTCCCTAGGCCATTCTGGTTAAGCGTTTGGAGCAGCAGAAGTGCGAAAAATTTTTTGCCTTCTCAACTATTTCTTGGCTTCAAACTCCCATATCTCGCGAACGGATTGACCTAACCCAAAAATTCCTGTTGCGTCTGAAAGTAGAAACTCGCCCGATTAAAACGGTATGTGTATTTTTTCCCTAGGCCATTCTGGTTAAGCGTTTGGAGCAGCAGAAATGCGAAAAATTTTTTGCCTTCTCAACCATTTCTTGGCTTCAAACTCCCATATCTCGCGAACGGATTGACCTAACCCAAAAATTCCTATTGCATCTGAAAGTAGAAACTCGCCCGATTACAACGGTATGTGTATTTTTTCGCTAGGCCATTCTGGATAAGCGTTTGGAGCAGCAGAATGGAGAAAAATTTTTTGCCTTCTCAACCATTTCTTGGCTTCAAACTCCCATATCTCGCGAACGGGTTGACCTAACCCAAAAATTCCAATTGCATCTGAAAGTAGAAACTCGCCCGATTACAACGGTATGTGTATTTTTTCCCTAGGCCATTCTGGTTATGCGTTTGGAACAGCAGAACTGCGAAAAATTTGTTGTCTTCTCAACCATTTCTTAGCTTCAAACTCCCATATCTCGCGAACGGATTGACCTAACCCAAAAATTCCTGTTGCGTCTGAAAGTAGAAACTCGCCCGATTACAACGGTATGTGTATTTTTTCCCTAGGCCATTCTGGTTAAGCGTTTGGAGCAGCAGAATTGCGAAAAATTTTTTGCCTTCTCAACCATTTCTTGGCTTCAAACTCCCATATCTGGCGAACGGATTGACCTAACCCAAAAATTCCTATTGCATCTGAAAGTAGAAACTCGCCCGATTACAACGGTATGTGTATTTTTTCCCTAGGCCATTCTGGTTATGCGTTTGGAACAGCAGAACTGCGAAAAATTTGTTGTCTTCTCAACCATTTCTTAGCTTCAAACTCCCATATCTCGCGAACGGATTGACCTAACCCAAAAATTCCTGTTGCGTCTGAAAGTAGAAACTCGCCCGATTACAACGGTATGTGTATTTTTTCCCTAGGCCATTCTGGTTAAGCGTTTGGAGCAGCAGAATTGCGAAAAATTTTTGCCTTCTCAACCATTTCTTGGCTTCAAACTCCCATATCTCGCGAACGGATTGACCTAACCCAAAAATTCCTATTGCATCTGAAAGTAGAAACTCGCCCGATTACAACGGTATGTGTATTTCTTCCCTAGGCCATTCTGGTTATGCGTTTGGAGCAGCAGAAATGCGAAAAATTTGTTGTCTTCTCAACCATTTCTTAGCTTCAAACTCCCATATCTCGCGAACGGATTGACCTAACCCAAAAATTCCTATTGCATCTGAAAGTAGAAACTCGCCCGATTACAAAGGTATGTGTATTTTTTCCCTAGGCCATTCTGGTTAAGCGTTTGGAGCAGTAGAATTGCGAAAAATTTTTTGCCGTCTCAACCATTTCTTGGCTTCAAACTCGCATATCTCGCGAACGGATTGACCTAACACAAAAATTCCTATTGCAACTGAAAGTAGAAACTAGCCCGATTACAACGGTATGTGTATTTTCTCCCTAGGCCATTCTGGTTAAGCGTTTGGAGCAGCAGAATTGCGAAAAATTTTTGCCTTCTCAACCATTTCTTGGCTTCAAACTCCCATATCTCGCGAACGGATTGACCTATCCAAAAATTCCTGTTGCATCTGAAAGTAGAAACTCGCCCGATTACAACGGTATGTGTATTTTTTACCTAGGCCATTCTTGTGAAGCGTTTGGAGCAGCAGAATTGCGAAAAATTTTTTGCCTTCTCAACCATTTCTTGCCTTCAAACTTCCATATCTCGCGAACGGATTGACCTAACCCAAAAATTCCCATTGCATCTGAAAGTAGAAACTCGCCCGATTACAACGGTATGTGTATTTTTTCCCTAGGCCATTCTGGTTAAGCGTTTGGAGCAGCAGAAGTGCGAAAATTTTTTGCCTTCTCAACTATTTCTTGGCTTCAAACTCCCATATCTCGCGAACGGATTGACCTAACCCAAAAATTCCTGTTGCGTCTGAAAGTAGAAACTCGCCCGATTAAAACGGTATGTGTATTTTTTCCCTAGGCCATTCTGGTTAAGCGTTTGGAGCAGGAGAATTGCGAAAATTTTTTGCCTTCTCAACCATTTCTTGGCTTCAAACTCCCATATCTCGTGAACGGATTGACCTAACCCAAAAATTCCTATTGCATCTGAAAGTAGAAACTCGCCCGATTACAGCGGTATGTGTATTTTTTCCCGAGGCCATTCTGGTTAAGCGTTTGGAGCAGCAGAATTGCGAAAAATTTGTTGTCTTTTCAACCATTTCTTAGCTTCAAACTCGCATATCTCGCGAACGGATTGACCTAACACAAAAATTCCTATTGCAACTGAAAGTAGAAACTAGCCCGATTACAACGGTATGTGTATTTTTTCCCTAGGCCATTCTGGTTAAGCGTTCGGAGCAGCAGAATTGCGAAAAATTTTTTGCCGTCTCAACCATTTCTTGGCTTCAAACTCCCATATCTCGCGAACGGATTGACCTAACCCAAAAATTCCTATTGCATCTGAAAGTAGAAACTCGCCCGATTACAACGGTATGTGTATTTTTCCCTAGGCCATTCTGGATAAGCGTTTGGAGCAGCAGAATGGCGAAAAATTTTTTGCCTTCTCAACCATTTCTTGGCTTCAAACTCCCATATCTCGCGAAAGGATTGACCTAACCCAAAAATTCCAATTGCATCTGAAAGTAGAAACTCGCCCGATTACAACGGTATGTGTAGTTTTTCCCTAGGCCATTCTGGTTATGCGTTTGGAACAGCAGAACTGCGAAAAATTTGTTGTCTTCTCAACCATTTCTTAGCTTCAAACTCCCATATCTCGCGAACGGATTGACCTAACCCAATAATTCCTGTAGCGTCTGGAAGTAGAAACTGGCCCGAGTAAAACGGCATGTGTATTTTTTCCCTAGGCCATTCTGGTTAATCTTTTGGAGCAGCAGAATTGCGAAAAATTTTTTGCCTTCTCAACCATTTCTTGGCTTCAAACTCCCATATCTCGCGAACGGATTGACCTAACCCAAAAATTCCTGTTGCATCTGAAAGTAGATCCTCGCCCGATTACAACGGTGTGTGTATTTTTTCCCTAGGCCATTCTGGTTAAGCGTTTGGAGCAGCAGAATTGCGAAAAATTTGTTGTCTTTTCAACCATTTCTTAGCTTCAAACTCGCACATCTCGCGAACGGATTGACCTTACCCAAAAATTCCTATTGCATCTGAAAGTAGAAACTAGCCCGATAACAACGGTATGTGTATTTTCTCCCTAGGCCATTCTGGTTAAGCGTTTGGAGCAGCAGAATTGCGAAAAATTTTTTGCCTTCTCACCATTTCTTGGCTTCAAACTCCCATATCTCGCGAACGGATTGACCTAACCCAAAAATTCCTGTTGCATCTGAAAGTAGAACCTCGCCCGATTACAACGGTATGTGTATTTTTTCCCTAGGCCATTCTTGTGAAGCGTTTGGAGCAGCAGAATTGCGAAAAATTTTTTGCCTTCTCAACAATTTCTTGGCTTCAAACTTCCATATCTCGCGAACGGATTGACCTAACCCAAAAATTCCCATTGCATCTGAAAGTAGAAACTCGCCCGATTACAACGGTATGTGTATTTTTTCCCTAGGCCATTCTGGTTAAGCGTTTGGAGCAGCAGAAATGCGAAAAATTTTTTGCCTTCCCAACCATTTCTTGGCATCAAACTCCCATATCTCGCGAACGGATTGACATAACCCAAAAATTCCTATTGCATCTGAAAGTAGAACTCGCCCGATTACAACGGTATGTGTATTTTTTCCCTAGGCCATTCTGGATAAGCGTTTGGAGCAGCAGAATGGCGAAAAATTTTTTGCCTTCTCAACCATTTCTTGGCTTCAAACTCCCATATCTCGCGAACGGGTTGACCTAACCCAAAAATTCCAATTGCATCTGAAAGTAGAAACTCGCCCGATTACAACGGTATGTGTATTTCTTCCCTAGGCCATTCTGGTTATGCGTTTGGAACAGCAGAACTGCGAAAAATTTGTTGTCTTCTCAACCATTTCTTAGCTTCAAACTCCCATATCTCGCGAACGGATTGACCTTACCCAATAATTCCTGTAGCGTCTGGAAGTAGAATCTGGCCCGAATACAACGGTATGTGTATTTTTTCCCTAGGCCATTCTGGTCAATCGTTTGGATCAGCAGAATTGCGAAAAATTTTTTGCCTTCTCAACCATTTCTTGGCTTCAAACTCCCATATCTCGCGAACGGATTGACCTAACCCAAAAATTCCTGTTGCGTCTGAAAGTAGAAACTCGCCCGATTACAACGGTATGTGTATTTTTTCCCTAGGCCATTCTGGTTAAGCGTTTGGAGCAGCAGAATTGCGAAAAATTTTTTGCCTTCTCAACCATTTCTTGGCTTCAAACTCCCATATCTCGCGAACGGATTGACCTAACCCAAAAATTCCTATTGCATCTGAAAGTAGAAACTCGCCCGATTACAACGGTATGTGTATTTCTTCCCTAGGCAATTCTGGTTATGCGTTTGGAGCAGCAGAAATGCGAAAAATTTGTTGTCGTCTCAACCATTTCTTAGCTTCAAACTCCCATACCTCGCGAACGGATTGACCTAACCCAAAAATTCCTATTGCATCTGAAAGTAGAAACTTGCCCGATTACAACGGTATGTGTATTTTTTCCCTAGGCCATTCTGGTTAAGCGTTTGGAGCAGCAGAATTGCGAAAAATTTGTTGTCTTCTCAACCATTTCTTAGCTTCAAACTCCCATATCTCGCGAACGGATTGACCTAACCCAAAAATTCCTATTGCATCTGAAAGTAGAAACTCGCCCGATTATAACGGTATGTGTATTTTTTCCCTAGGACATTCTGGTTAAGCGTTTGGAGCAGCAGAATTGCGAAAATTTTTTGCCTTCTCAACCATTTCTTGGCTTCAAACTCCCATATCTCGCGAACGGATTGACCCAACCCAAAAATTCCTATTGCATCTGAAAGTAGAAACTCGCCCGATTACAACGGTGTGTGTATTTTTTCCCTAGGCCATTCTGGTTAAGCGTTTGGAGCAGCAGAAGTGCGAAAAATTTGTTGTCTTTTCAACCATTTCTTAGCTTCAAACTCGCATATCTCGCGAACGGATTGACCTAACCCAAAAATTCCTATTGCATCTGAAAGTAGAAACTAGCCCGATTACAACGGTATGTGTATTTTCTCCCTAGGCCATTCTGGTTAAGCGTTTGGAGCAGCAGAATTGCGAAAAATTTTTTGCCTTCTCAACCATTTCTTGGCTTCAAACTCCCATATCTCGCGAACGGATTGACCTAACCCAAAAATTCCTGTTGCATCTGAAAGTAGAAACTCGCCCGATTACAACGGTATGTGTATTTTTTACCTAGGCCATTCTTGTGAAGCGTTTGGAGCAGCAGAATTGCGAAAAATTTTTTGCCTTCTCAACCATTTCTTGCCTTCAAACTTCCATATCTCGCGAACGGATTGACCTAACCCAAAAATTCCCATTGCATCTGAAAGTAGAAGCTCGCCCGATTACAACGGTATGTGTATTTTTTCCCTAGGCCATTCTGGTTATGCGTTCGGAGCAGCAGAAATGCGAAAAATTTGTTGTCTTCTCAACCATTTCTTAGCTTCAAACTCCCATATCTCGCGAACGGATTGACCTAACCCAAAAATTCCTATTGCATCTGAAAGTAGAAACTCGCCCGATTACAACGGTATGTGTATTTTTTCCCTAGGCCATTCTGGATAAGCGTTTGGAGCAGCAGAATGGCGTAAAATTTTTTGCCTTCTCAACCATTTCTTGGCTTCAAACTCCCATATCTCGCGAAAGGATTGACCTAACCCAAAAATTCCAATTGCATCTGAAAGTAGAAACTCGCCCGATTACAAGGGTATGTGTAGTTTTTCCCTAGGCCATTCTGGTTATGCGTTTGGAGCAGCAGAATTGCGAAAAATTTGTTGTCTTTTCAACCATTTCTTAGCTTCAAACTCGCATATCTCGCGAACGGATTGACCTTACCCAAAAATTCCTATTGCATCTGAAAGTAGAAACTAGCCCGATTACAACGGTATGTGTATTTTCTCCCTAGGCCATTCTGGTTAAGCGTTTGGAGCAGCAGAATTGCGAAAAATTTTTTGCCTTCTCAACCATTTCTTGGCTTCAAACTCCCATATCTCGCGAACGGATTGACCTAACCCAAAAATTCCAATTGCATCTGAAAGTAGAAGCTCCCCCGATTACAACGGTATGTGTATTTTTTCCCTAGGCCATTCTGGTTAAGCGTTTGGAGCAGCAGAAGTGCGAAAAATTTTTTGCCTTCTCAACCATTTCTTGGCTTCAAACTCCCATATCTCGCGAACGGATTGACCTATCCCAAAAATTCCTATTGCACCTGAAAGTAGAAACTCGCCCGATTACAAGGGTATGTGTATTTTTTCCCTAGGCCATTCTGGTTAAGCGTTTGGAGCAGCAGAAGTGCGAAAAATTTTTTGCCTTCTCAAACATTTCTTGGCTTCAAACTCCCATATCTCGCGAACGGATTGACCCAACCCAAAAATTCCTATTGCATCTGAAAGTAGAAACTCGCCCGATTACAACGGTGTGTGTATTTTTTCCCTAGGCCATTCTGGTTAAGCGTTTGGAGCAGCAGAAGTGCGAAAAATTTGTTGTCTTTTCAACCATTTCTTAGCTTCAAACTCGCATATCTCGCGAACGGATTGACCTAACCCAAAAATTCCTATTGCATCTGAAAGTAGAAACTAGCCCGATTACAACGGTATGTGTATTTTTTCCCTAGGCCATTCTGGTTAAGCGTTTGGAGCAGCAGAATTGCGAAAAATTTGTTGTCTTCTCAACCATTTCTTAGCTTCAAACTCCCATATCTCGCGAACGGATTGACCTAACCCAAAAATTCTATTGCATCTGAAAGTAGAAACTCGCCCGATTATAACGGTATGTGTATTTTTTCCCTAGGACATTCTGGTTAAGCGTTTGGAGCAGCAGAATTGCGAAAAATTTTTTGCCTTCTCAACCATTTCTTGGCTTCAAACTCCCATATCTCGCGAACGGATTGACCCAACCCAAAAATTCCTATTGCATCTGAAAGTAGAAACTCGCCCGATTACAACGGTGTGTGTATTTTTTCCCTAGGCCATTC